>NW_010542509.1:0-514 GCF_000687285.1 Phaethon lepturus | reverse complement strand
TCCTTGACTGCTGAGCAACAACCCAAAACATCAGCACCTTATCAACATTTTTTCATCCCAAATCCAAAACAGCCTCACACGAGCTTCTGTGAAGAAGATTAACTCCATCCTGGCTGAAACCAGCACAAAAGGCAAAGTGAAAACTTCCTAGGTTAAGTCTTTTAAAGCTAGCTGCAAGTTGCAGTAAGTGTTAGACTCAGAGTAATCAGGAATTAGCAAGAGAAGAGAGAGAACAAATTATTAAGCGTTTCCTTTCCAGTGGGTTCTTGACCATAAAATAGGTAAAATGTAGAGCCAATCAGAACATAATTTTACATCCTGTGAAAAGTTTACATTTTTTGGAAGCCACTTGTGGTGAGTTGGTCCTGGCTGGATGCCAGGTGCCCATCAAAGCCGTTCTATCCCTGCCCTCCTCAGCTGGCCATGGGAGAGAAAATACAGCAAAAGGCTGGTGGGTCGAGATAGGGACAAGGAGAGATCACCCAGCAATTACGGTCATGGGCAAAACAGACTC
>NW_010542508.1:17433-61887 GCF_000687285.1 Phaethon lepturus | reverse complement strand
AGTGATTGTGCCCCTGTATTCGGCACTGGTGGAGCCGCACCTTGGATCCTGTGTTCAGTTTTGGGCCCCTCACTACAAGAAGGACGCTGAGGTGCTGGAGCGTGTCCAGAGAAGGGCAACAAAGCTGGTGAGGGGTCTGGAGCACAAGTCTTATGAGGAGCGGCTGAGGGAACTGGGGTTGTTTAGTCTGGAGAAGAGGAGGCTGAGGGGAGACCTTGTCGCTCTCTACAGCTAACTGAAAGGAGGTTGTAGTGAAGTAGGTGTTGGTCTCTTCTCTCAAGTAACTAGCGATAGGATGAGGGGAAATGGCCTCAAGTTGCACCAAGGGAGGTTTAGATTGGATATTAGGAGAAATTTCTTTACTGAAAGAGTGGTGTAGCATTGGAACAGGCTGCTCAGGGAAGTGGTGGAGTCACCATCACTGGAGTTGTTAAAAAATGTGTAGATCACAGAATTACAGAATCATTAAGTTTGGAAAAGACCTTTAAGATCATCAAGTCCAACCATCAACCCAACATCACCATGCCCACTAAACCATGTCCAGAAGTGCCACGTCCACACGTTTTTTAAATACTTCCAGTGACGGTGACTCCACCACCTTCCTGGGTAGCCTGTTCCAATGTTGGCTTTGTGGCAACATGTGGCAAAATGTGGCACTTTCTTTTTTTTCCAACCTTAATGATTTTATGATTCTATGATTTTATGGTTGAGTTGATGTTTGGTGGATGTCACAGAAGAGGATGAGTAAAGATGGAGATATAATTTATGGTTAGAACTTTGTCGGAAATCTTTAAAAAATCCCTTCTCCATGGATTGAAACCTAAACTTTACCAGGTAAAAAATAGAGAACAAAAAATAACTGTGCTTCATCTCAGCATAGCTATTAGTTCAAAACAGTTGTGCAGGCTGAATAAGAGTATAACACAAGTCTTTGTTCTAGCTGATTCAAAACAGTGACTTAAATGTCAGTACCTCACAGGCCAAGTAAATATCCTATCAGCTATTGGCCTTTCTGGTTGCTAATATCATTCTTGCCTCTGTTTTTGATTAGCTATTTTCTCTTTGCTGAAACAGATATGATCATTCCTGCAAAAGTTCTCAGTTTTAATGAGCCAGAGCTTTCTAGAGGAAAAAAAAAATATTTCACTGGAAATTCCTGAACAATCCTATTTATTAGGAGGTGTATGTTACTGGTGCAATTCTGTAGTTACATTTACACTCAGAAAACATATCAAATGAGCCAGAGGTTCGTTTCTGGCCCTGAGGCTGCCTTCCATGGCAGAGTTTCATCCACACAGCTAAACTCTCCTATCCCTTTCCACAGTGGACAAGTTTGTTAGCAACGATTCCCAGTCTGATCAACTCTAGAAATACTCTGGGCATTGTTAAGGAGAGTACCGATTGACTCAGGCCAAAACCGCACTAATCATTTAACAGTACGGAGAACTACAGGGTGGGACTCATACTTGTGTTTTCAATTCACTAGCATAGATGTAGCCTGTGTATACAGACTGGTCTTGGTCTGTGCTTAGTGCTGCCTGTATTAGTTACTGGATTGTATTTTTACATCAAGGTGTGGGAGAGAACGTGTGCATCAAATTAAATATTCATAGGCTCATTGAATCTCTTTGCTAAACTTGATTTTTTTTTTTTTTTTAAATCTATCAAAATCACTGCGGGTCACAAGAAGTATTCACTGCTCCTGTCTGCCTAACCTGTAGACTGGTACTGTCTGAAATTTGGGCAAGAATTTCTGTGTTGGTGGCTTAAAGTTTAGGAAAAGCAGTGAAGTATCAAGAACAAGAAAAAAAACCCTTCACAATATGTAATTTGACTAATAAGTAAGATACAGATATCTGAATTTCTACAGCATTTTTTCTATGCCACTGGTGCAAACAGTAAGAACTGTAGTTCACATTTCAGATATACTAGAGGAGGTTTATGCAGTAAAACTAATCTCTCTGGATTAAAGCTGTTTCACAGGAAGGTGCCAGTTAAATGGGTAAGAGGGTGATTTGTATACAGATTGCCAGATGATTTGGAAGTAAGATGAAGGTCCAGTTGGATATGTGGAAAAGAGGACTCACATCTGGGTAGATTACAAGTATTCTTTAATGTTATCTTATATAATATTTCTATTAAAAGCTTTGGTACACAAGTGGGTGTATACTAATGAAATTTGATAATGTCACATGGGTAGGTGACTGGCATTTATTCTTTTAGTACTGAAGCTAGAATCTATGATTTTCATTTTATCTCTCTGGGGTACATGGGGGAGTATATGTGGGCCCTAGAGAGTTTTCTTTTTTATTTTTTCTTTTTTTTCCTTTTTTTATGCAGTTAAATTGGGAGACAGAACGGTTGAACTTGGCTGTTGCTCTTGTGAACTGACGTTACCTAAAGAATATATTCTTACCGTAATGCAACACTTCTTAATTTATAATGCTAATTCAGCTTCGCTGAGGGCTCATTATTTAAAGTAACATAAAGGCTTATTTTTTTGTTAGATTTTTATTGTGATGGTACATTTAACTAATGGTGCGTTATGAGGGAACTCTTATTGGAGGCAGAAATGAGCATTACTTGAATACCAAATTAATTCATCATCCTCTGTGCTAATAAAAAAACCTAGCAAATGAATTCATAATGGGTCCACTTAATGTGCAACTTTTTCCTCCTTAATTGTCTTTAGAGGTGAGAGAAATGTTGCAAATCAAAGTAATATTATAAATAGTCTGGTGTTAGTGCAGGAGAGAAGGATTTCAAGAGTGTGTAATGTAATGTCTGTGTATATCTTGTATATCATCTGTACATATATGTATAGGCACATATTTATAAATCTACACAGACAAACGTGTTGAGACAGGTAGTAGGTATAAACAAGCTGGTACTCATGCCTTTTTCTGGTCCGTGACCACCAGCATGTCTGTTTCTGATGGACTCCTGTGGTGCATTACCCAAAGTCTCCTGACGTGTCAGTTCTGCTCGTGGGCCACTGTCACGCAGGCTCTTGTCAGGGGAGGACCATGAGCTGGGAGTGCTGTAAAATGGGTGCAACTTTAAGGAGTGATTTCCCAGCATAATTTCAAGTGCTGAAATATTGCATCTGGTAAAAAAGTTCAAAACGTCTAATTCTGGTGCCATTTTTCTTAAAGAAATCTCTCCGAGATCCAAGTCCTTTGTATCTTCTACTATAGGCTTCCCAGGGGAACAGATTAAGGGTTGGTGTTGCCTGTTTTCCTATCTTTTTGCTCACAAAACCGTCGACCTTAGTTTCTTTCTCTGATGAAGGAGGTGAATTGTGGATCAAATTTGGAACCGCCAGGGAGCAGCAGCAGAGAAGTGTTGCTCAGATCTAGGAAAAGGCTGTCTGGCAAGGACAATTTTTATGGTTAAAACCCTGACCTGGTGTCAAAAGAGCAGAGTCTGAAAAGGCTGGAGCTGGTAGCTCCCTAATGGAGAGGGCCAGTCCTTAAGACACAGAGTCAGTGTGGTAACATGGCTGTTAGGGGCCTTGCCAGCCCTGGCTGAGGATGAGCTGGGGCTTGGGCCCTGGTTGGGCCTGGCTCAGGGGACTCATGGCTGAGCAAGGCAGGGTTGTGGGCAGATGGAGACCAGCCTTGCAGCAGTGTCGCTGGGGCAGGGGCTGATGGCCCTGGGGGCTGACATGGGGTCCTGGGCCACGGGCAGGCCTGGGGATGCCCTCAGGGCCCGGACATGTTGTGCGCTTTTTAGTTGTGACTATGAATTGTGTCTAGCGTTACTGAGTATTGACCTCTGGGCTCTTTACCTGCCCCTGTGTAAAGGATGAGTAAGTAGTAAATTTACTGGCAGCTGACTACTGCTGGAAATAGGATCATTTCCAATGGAGAGATAGTGGGCATCTAAAAGTGGCTTAAAATTAAAAGGCTCAGGAAGCAGTGCAAACTCCACGAGAAAGATACGTTTTGGAAAGTGTTTAGTGATGCCTCAATTTTGGTGTCGTTCCCCTTCCCCCCCCCCCCCCGGGGATCATTGTTTTCAATTAGAGCGGATTTAGGTTAAAGTTGCCTTTGGAAAATTCAATCCTGAAAGATTTGAGAACATTTGGGGTCCTCAGTTTGTCCCCTTATACTGATGCTGCTTCAATTCCAACGTCCAGAATTTTCCAGAAGAAACTGACTCTGTAGCCCCTCAGTCTGTAGTTGGTCATTGCTGATATTTTTCTTAGTTGTAGTAGTGGGTGAGTAGAAGTTTGGAAAGTTGCCTTACTGACTTTCTTTTTCAAATAGGTGTTAAGATAGTCTTTATTTTTGCTCTGGAAGCACAACAGAGCTTTTATTTCAATTAGTTTTGTGGCTCAGACAAGTTAGATCTGAGGAACTGTGGAGATCTGTGACACATCTTTTCTTTAGCCTTCTTGGAAGGCAAGTCCAATGCTTTTGTCAGGATATTTATCTAAGAAAAGGATATATGCTACATATGAAGTCTACGGCTTCTAGAAGTAATAGTTAAAACATCTAAAAATTAAATTAAGAGAATCTGTATGTTAGCAAGCTCTGAAATCCAGCCTATGGAAAATGCTGAAGTTAGGTTTTAATTAATTAAATATTTAATGCATTTTTTTGGTGTATCACAAGCCCTCTGCAGTATGCCCTATTTTCATTTTGTTTGTGTATTTTCAGCTAGTCATTTCTTCAGGACTCCTGTCGTCACCAGCCGGGGTCTGGCCCCGGTGCCAGTTTCTAACTGGTTTTGGACAGCCCTCCGCGCGCGCAGGGAGATGTGGTGTGCTCACAGGAGGAAGTTCTCAGCAGCAAGAACGGGGTTTGCAGAGCTGGAGAGACCGACACTCTGCCTCTGAAGATTGCCCGAGCCTTGGCACAAGGGGTACTTTTGCGCCAGGATGCTATTTGGAAATGTCGAGCTCAGAGCGCTAGTGTCTGCTGCAACACCAGAAAATGTTGACTGGCATTTTTAGTAGCATTTTATCCTTGTAGTTGTACCTCTGGATTTTTAAACTGTGTAATAATACTGCCAAATGATCATTAGTACTGAGTGAGTCTCATCACCATTTAAATGGAAACAAGTAGTGTGAGTAAACGAGGGATATGAAGTTCATTATTTCACTTTGCAAATCAGTAACTCTGGGGAAATTTCCATTTTAATATGCTGTTTGTTTTAACGTGATGACTAAAAGGTTAAGATCACATATATCCTGTGGATAATGTAAACAAGCATTTCTTTCAACCTCTTGTATTATCTGAACAGAGGCTCATATACTCTAATGTTTATTTATTTATTTACTTACTTACTTACACGCTCACTTTGCCAAGCACTTTCATATTTGTCATCCTACAACCCTTACTTCTAGTTCTGCTGAAAATATTTGGTAGTGATGGTGGTGTGTGTTAAGTTGCTTTAATGCAGAGAAAAGAAGGGGTAGAATATGACCTTACCCTTTAGCCCTGTATTTTATAGAAACCTCTATTTTCTCTGGACATATGTTATTTATTACATTATTAGGTTTACATCAAAACATCAGTGATCATGCCCAGGTGCTAGGAAATAAATCAGGCCCTGAGTTTCAGAGGTGCTTTTTATGGCATGCAAGAGTCCATTTTACCTTAACATCTTACCCTGCTATTTTGCCGATAGCTATTGCAGTGATGTTAAGGTCTCTAGAGAAAGCATACACTGGATCTTTCACAATTCCAAACCAGTATCTGTTCTTTATATTTTTCTACCTTTTTTCCCCTTTGCCTTTTGCTACATCAGGGTAGGATTACAGTAACTCAGCAATGCTGGGAGGGATGGGGATTATAGTAGTTCAGAAAATATCTTCCACGCTTATAAACAAATAAAGAAATAAAAAAGGAAGAAGACACGCTTATAAACAAATAAATAAATAAAAAAGGAAGAAGATTATCTGGAGCAGTCACAGACTGATTTAGCAGAGAGACTGGAGTCAAAGATTTTTACTTGTCTTAATGATCTTCATTAGGGAATTAGAGCATCCTGCTGAGAAAGACTGGCGTGTTTTGGGTCCGGCAGTGTCAGGCTGCACTATAAACATGCTAGTGCCTGAATTGTGAATTGCTTGCCACACAGATGAATGTTTGTCACAGTCTCTGGGAGACAGATGTCACAGCCTGGT
Source organism: Phaethon lepturus (assembly GCF_000687285.1). Taxonomy (NCBI): domain Eukaryota; kingdom Metazoa; phylum Chordata; class Aves; order Phaethontiformes; family Phaethontidae; genus Phaethon; species Phaethon lepturus. Next base: position 55,751 of record NW_010542508.1, on the reverse strand, counting down.
GAAGGCCTGCTTATCATTCATGTGGTCACTTCTATTACCTCTGCTCAGACTGTGCTGACCTGCTATTAGTGACTCTAATTTAATTTCCCCCACCAGTGTCATGGGTTATTTCTTCCATTACTTCAGAGATTTAATTTACAGGATAAACTCCATCACTTGAAAGAAAGAATTTTTCATGACATGAAGAACAAGTTCTTTTGGAGATTAACATGATGCTGGCTATTTATCTTGGTGGTCACTAAGGCTTGAGGCTTAAATGTCAGTGAACGACAATATATTCATATGTTGGCACTATTTCCAACAGACATGAAGTATTCCGTGTTTTCTCATTTCATCTATACCACAGTGTCTAAAAATGATTCTGTGCACAGTATTCTGAAAGACAGTTGCACTTTTGTTACACCTAGAAATAAGCTTGTGTGGAGTTGAGCCCGGGCTTACGTTGAAAATGCTGAGACATACATATGACACTGAGTGTAATAGACAAATCCATTAGCACCTGTATTCTAGTTTTCCCACATTTTATTTGATCCAAATATTGAGAAATGAGAGGAAGCAATCCTAAATATCTGAATATTATTTTCATATCATTAATATAATAATATGAATTTTCTAGAATAAAAAATCCTGTAGTCACTAATTGATCTCTCAGTGTGTTCAAATTCAGATGCACACACCTCCTGGAAAAGAGGAAACCTTGACTGCTTGTTGAAAAAAAGATTTTATTTCCTTTCATAATCATAAGTGCAACTACCAGAGCTTAATATAGTTTTATGTATCAGTTATTATTAACGATTTGCCAGAGCTTTATTTTCCTGTGTGCCTAAGAACATTCTCCAGGAAAATATTTGCCCGCCTTTTACTGTTTTTTTTTTTCAAAAATGCTACCTGAATTAATTTCTGCCACCTCAGGGAATTTCTACCTTTTATAGCCTTCAGTCTGGGGGTGCAACCACGGCCCGTGAAAACATATCTTGGTTACTGAAAGGGAGTGGGCAGGGCTTTCTTGGTCCAAACCTAACAGAAGAAGGAATGAATGAAGAGGAGAAAGCTGCCTGCTTTTTTCTTCAAGGGCTGCGTGACTCTGGGGTCAACAGAGGAGACAGCAAAGGGAAAGGCACCTGTGAATAGCTTGACTTCCGAGGAGAAGAGACCGCATGGGTAGGTATATGATGGAATGAAGTTTATGCCAGATGGTTTGGACACTGGCCATTGTTTCACCTGAATCAGCCCAAACTCCCCAAGCACAGTGTAACTGTCTGCACAAGAGTGAATTAGATAGATAGGCCTGTACTTGAACGCCTTCGCCCACTCTCTGCCGGTCCATCTCACATCAGTTTTCATAAAACAGAGAAGCAGAAGCTACAGCGAAGAAGTCTAGATTTTCTTCCCCATTACTAACTTATAATTCAGTAAGGTATTCATATGGATTCATGTGCACACATACTCATGTATACACATAAAAACTGTGTATATAAGTGTGTGTATGTAAGAGTGTGCATGTGTTGCCTTTGTGGGCTTTAAAGAAAGGCATATCATTATCAATTTTTCAGATTCTGACTGGCAATAAACTTATACAGAGAATTTATGTCATCAGTGAAGAGTTCACTAGGAGTATTTGTTATTCAGACCATTTTGACTAGAAAGTAGGTCATGTTGCTATTTCTGTTCGCATGAAACTCAGAATCAGGTTTTCTCTGTGCAGACTTGTGATTATTAATTTATAATTTACGTTCTGCAACTGCTCTGCAGTATTCAGTTAGAATTAAAGTTGTCTTACACAGATCTTACTTGGAAGTTTTAAAAAGAATTTCAGAGTTTAACTGCCTTCTACATTTCTCCTTGTGTTAGTGCTGCCTCTTGGAGCTTGGTCCTAATTCAGTCAACAGGGGTGCAGACATTGATTAGAGCAGTAGAAAATGCACAGAATCTTTATTGCCAAATATTTTTTCAATTAATGATCTCTTAATAAGACAGTCTTCTGTTTGTGTCGTCATACACTTGTTGTATTTGAAGAGGAACGTTTCAGCAAGGGACATGCGATAGAATGATATTCAATTCTACAGAAAAAAAAGTTCCAATTTTTATGCAAATGTTTTTTTTACGTAAACCTGCAAGAAACAGAAGAGTAGATATCTGGAGACAGACTCTGTTCAGAGTCATAGAACTACATACAGAAATGCAAGTGAAGTTTTCAGGAAGCTATTTTTATTTAGGGTCAGGTTCTGCTGCTGCTTGCTTTGGGGCACATGGACCACTGGAGAGTAGGCAGAAAGAAAAGGAATAAGCTCTCCCTGTTCTGGGACTCTTCCCTTATCTCCACATGTGCAATGCAGCTTCTGTGGATTCAGAAATGAAGGACCTGTCCAGAAGGAAATTCCGGCTTCTGAATGATATAAAGGATATAGCTTCAAGTACAGAATCTGCTCCATGAAGTATACCATATGTTTAACTATTTAAAAAATATTTCTTAAACTCTGCAAGTGGTTCCTGCATGTATTTAATTGCCAAAATCACTACTAGCTGTACATTCACTTTAAAAAAAATACATAATCCCTCTACTGAAATGTCTAGTCAAATGCTGCAGTAAACAGTTCTATTTTGAAGTCAATCTGCAAGTAATTTAGCACGCTGAAATAAGTACTGCTCTTCTCGTTTTCTTACTGCAACAGTTCAGGGAATGACATGTTCCTTGGTGATAGTTCTTTTCCTTTCAAGTGCCTCTGAGAAGAGGTGTCACGGCAAAAGCGGTATGTGTAAGGTAAAAGCGAAACTAGCAAAACTAACATTTCCTTTTTTAAGTGTGCAACATTTGAGCATCAAGCTGGTGTGTCAAGGTAGTCAGTGCCCCAGATTCAAAACATAAGTGAGAGCTTTTCTTCCAGTTTCTGCTGACAGAGCAGTCCAAAGGAATGCTGACTGCAACAAGCCTGTGAGCCTTAGGCATGACTGAAGCTCACTTGACAAGATTCACTTACTAAACCCAATGTGCGTGATGAGACCCTGTCACAGTGGAGTATGACAATAATGCAGAGTGGTGGAGAAATAGGAAAGGCAGCTGAGTCATTATATTTACAAGTCACTAATCCACTCCGGGTATAATCACTTAAAAAGCCTGTGGATTTGGACAAAATAGTTGTGAGTGTATTTTTACCCCTAAAAGAGAAGTAGCTTTTGAACTAATCTTCCTGACTTAATAGTGTCTGTTAAACAGAAACTGAGTTTTATAATCAAAAATACCAGAGGAGGAAGGGAAGTTGATTATTTTATGGTGTGGAAAAAATTTACAGAGCTAACTGGGTTAGATGTTATTGACAAAGATCTCAGGAATTTATAGCTACCTAGGTGTATCCAGTATTGCTCATACACGTGTCTGCTAGTACTGGCAAAAAATACCTCAAATACCAGCAACTAAACCTAAGGATTTGCTAAAAAAATACAGACCGTTTTCAAAGAAATATGTTTTAAAGTATATAATTATATGAGATTTTAATGTAAGATGAGATCTGGAGACCTTTAAGATTTTCCAAATTTGCATGAGTATAAAACTACTATGGATTAATTTGTGCTGTTTTTTGGACATGTCATCTCTTTCAACCCCTGGAGTCCTGGCTGTGTGGGTTCCTCATAAGAAGTGTCTGCTTAATATTCCTGCCAGAAACATTTGGTTTCTGCAAGAAGGTCCATGGAAGAGTGTGGGCTTGGCTTCAGGTGTCACTAGGACCTTGGCATCAAACACCAGGATCCTGGGGAATGTGATGAGCAGGAGATTAGAAGTTAATTGCTCAGGAGCAAACCTGAACAAAAAGAAGGAGGTTCAACATATATATATGGAGGTTTGTATATAATTTTTAAATAAAATATAAAACCCCCATGTATTTTAATATTGTGAAGAGTCATAAGCTTTAGGTTACTTAGAAAGTTTTAAAGTAAAGGTATGAATAAGGGGCTTATTAATACACTGGACATGAGGAATCTGGGGAACTGATGTCAAAAAAGAGATATGGTTCACTGGGTGACATGAGTGGGAGTTTTATGGTAGGCCAACAGTACTGCTCTGACTGGGCAAAATGGCAGATCTGAGAAAGGTGAAATGGGAATCTGGAGCGCTCTGTTTGGAGTTAGGGATGTTGAGACCTGCCCTGCCCCTACTGCCTCTTTGCTGTGAGAAATGCAGTAGCCCAACATAGACTGAAGATTAGAGGCTACACGAAATTCAGTAATGACAACAGTTGAATGAAGAAGTCAGAATCGAGAGAAGAGCGCATTGCTAATAACCCACTGGGCTGCGGTGGGGGAAAAAATACCGAAAAAGGAAAAATGTTCCCTTGAGCTCTGAAACAGAAACTGGAAACTATAACACAAAGATCAATTCACAAAAAAATCATAGAATTATAGAATGGATTGGGTTGGAAGAGACCTTAAAGATCATCTAGCTCCAACCCCCCTGCTATGGGCAGGGATACCTTCCACTAGACCAGATTGCTCAAAGCCCCGTCCAACATGGCCTTGAACACTTCCAGGGATGGGACATCCACAGCTTCCTGGGCAACCTGTTCCAGTATCTCACCTCCCTCATAGTGTAGAATTTCTTCCTTTATATCTAATCTAAATTTATCCTCTTTCGGTTTAAAGCCATTACCCCTTGTTCTATTGCTACATGCCCTTGTAAAATCCGTAAGATAAGGCTGATTCAGCCACTGAAGAACATCTGGCTCCTGACTGGGATCTTACTTGTTGGCAGTGTGAACTGCTAGACATAAAGCAGCCCCTGAGAACAGAGACGCAGAAATCCAATTTGTTTTAGTTTTAACTCACCATTGTATTCCATAATAAATCCCTGTTTAAGGAAGACTTACATAATTAAAACACCACCTTACCCAGTGAGGGAAACACTCTAGATATAAACATGTAGATGATAATTGTAAAATCAGGATTTAAACACAAATAAATATTAAGAGCGCTTTAATTTGCATGTTTAGTACTATCTTTCCTACTGCCATTGAATTCAGAGGACACTATTAAAGGGAGAGCAAACAGAAAAAGAAATTTTAGTGACATAGGAAACTGAGGTACACAATTTGGAAACAGGCTATAGCAGCTAGACAGTTAACTTGGAAAATGCTGTTTTCTAGGTGCAGGGCAGAGTTACACATTTACTTAGCCAAGGCTGCAAGAGAAGAAAAGATCAAATCTTGCTTCAGAAAGTTCCAAATAGAAGGGAAGACACAATGGAGTGACTAACAGGAATATCTGAAGGGGAAGGTTTGGAAGAAGTAGCAAAGCAGTCTGCTTCTCTCAGCCAAAAGTTGGATGTAAGTGGGCTGAATGGGAATTACTGAGCATGCAAGGAAAGAGGAGGCATTAGGATACGAAAAATATATAAATAGCCTATGTTTTACTTGATTCTCTGTGTATGGTACACACTTTTGGGTAAATTGCTACAAAGCTCTTTGCCCTGAAGTGGTTGCTTTTGGTCTCTTTCTGTCAGCCACTGTTCACAGTAGCAAGGGAGAAAAAAGGGTCAGATTAAGAAGTGCATTTAAATTTACAGACACTGGGGAGCTGCCACCTGGGGATCTAGTCCTTGTGCACCTGGTCTGTGACATTCAACTTTAAAAGAAGTGCTGAGGATCAGGGCTTTCACCTCTCTGGAGTGAAAGGGATTGAACTGCCTTCTTGACCCAACTCCGAGAGAAGATGTCTGTCATGCTGTCAGACAATAGCATGGGAACTGTCTGTGTGCTGTGACTTATAAAGGTTTTCTCTATGCCTACTGGTAGGAGAGAAGTGGGAATGCACTGGCAATAGCCCTGGGTATGTTTGTCATTGCCTCGCTACAGGGAGGTATGAGTCTCCTTTCTGAACTTCCCCCTGGTATCAGAATCAAATATGACATGTAGTTTGATCTCAAATATTGATAGAGGACTGTCAGACTGTGATGGTTTGTGCAATATTTATTGTGTTTGGACTCTGTTCTCTCAGGTTTTAGATCGATTTATGGAACGGGAAACCCATAGCAATCATTGGTCTTCTCTGTGGGGTGTTCATCAACTGCCTGCATTCATCTATTTCAATCTATTGTTAATCCCTGATTCTTACAGCTGCATATAGAATTTTAAATATGTTTACGGTAATTAACAAGGAGATTTGGGGTTGTTACTGAGTATCTCTGTCTCTTTGTCTTCCTGGGAGAGTGTGAGAATGTTATTTTACACTGAAATATGGAATTTCTCTGCAATACAGAGAAACTAGGGTTAATCTGGTTTTGATGCCGGAGACTGGACAAAGAAATCAAAATTGGCACCTATAACTTGATGATGTGATTGCCAAATGTGACACAATGCAACAACTGGACATTATTAGATCGCAAGCTTCCTGGCACTGGAGGTAACAGCAAGGGCCAAAAGTGCCTGGTACATTTGTTTAGAAGAGGTTGATGTTCCCTCTTACACTTGGACCACCCCACTGCTATCTGCAAATTTCATCATTAAGTTACTCTAATTTCTCCTCGAGGGGCTGTATATTTAGACAATTTCAGAAGAAACCTAATCTTCGCAACTGCTGTTTTATGGTATTAGCACATCTATAATTTATAGAGTATTTAGCAGTAGTGTCATGTAACCTATGCCTGTTGCCCTTTTAGAAAGTAATTTCCTCTTAATCCGGTGTGTTAACTTTCTGCAGATGTTGTGTTTGAGGCTGGATTGGGATCTCTGTTTTTATTAGCACTGATTTGTTAATCTGGATAGTGGTGAAGTTTATCATTGTATGACTGAGGATAAATGAGTTGTGAAACTAAATATATTAATTTTAATACCATAAAGTGCTTGTAATACAAATAACCTGTCATATTATGATTGAAATACATAGACAGAAAAAAACCTCAGTGGAAACAATTTTCACTTGATACAGCTTAAACTCTTCCACCCATTTTGATGGCCAGCTATATACTACCACTCAAATAATAATGACAAGACCTATCTGTGTGCTTAAATTTACATATACATATATGCAAATTAGATTCTGACACAAAATTTTAGCATATTTTTGAATTTGCAGACTGAGAACAGTCCCATTGCCTTCCAAGTAGGAACCTCCATAGACCAAAATTGAGCATATGCTTCAATCCTTGCACCTTCTTATGCCTATTGAATAATCTAGTAATAGATTCTCAGATGGAATTTCAGATTAAAGCACTGAACTATGAGAACAGATATTTTAGCTTGGCAACTTTTGTGCATATAAATATATTCTATGCATCGTCTATGCGAGAAGGAAGTTTGACAAGAAATAAAAAGATTAGGAAAAAATCTTTTAAGACTAGTATCAAGAGCATCTCAAACAAAGGATGCTATGCAGAGTTTGCATGATGCAACAATGAAATAATTTTATCTCATATTATAAGGGAGAAAATTTAATACAGTAGCTAGGCAAAGGAAGAATGTAATGAAAAGGAGCAATTGCAGGTTGTGAATATAATGTAATCAGATATTATTACATAAAAAAGCTGTTGTCATTAAGGTTGCACATGAACTCTAAGCAAAAGAAAATTCTGGGGCCATCATTGTAATTTTCTTGACAACTAATTTGGTTTTGTATCATGAGCACAAGGCTCAGCACTACAGCAAGGGTGGGATAAGAAAACCAGCAAGACAGTGGCCTCACTGATGTGGGACCAGTTGAGGGAAGTAAGCACCTGAGCAGGGGGAGCAGGGCAGGTCCACAGACACTGACTGGGGCCACCCAAGGGTCCGGCTCACCAGACAAGTCCACGGTGCCAAGACAGATCTGAAGTCAAGCTGGGAAGTTGCTTCACTAGGTCAGGGCCAGGGTCGAGATCAAGGTTATGAGGCCTTGATACCTACCGACCCTACCAGGGTGCCTGCAGTGCAGCTCAGGCAAGGACCAAGGGTGAGGGCTGGGGGTGAAATGATCCCTGAGTGATGAGGGAGTCCAGTGGGGCTGCCAGTGGATCTCTCCCCACCAGGTCCTTCCCAGCAGCCAGACCTCCCATCCACACAGCATCAGAGGTGGCTCCCCTGGGTGGCCAGACCCCCAGGGAAGGGGAAAAGGAGCCTCTGAGTGCTTGAGGCACTGAGTTAAATCACCTCACGTAGTAAAGCAGATTTAGTCTTTAACGAAATAATTCTCCGCAGAGTTTGCTTTTATGTGTAAATTCTTGCTGTCACACAATTTTCTAACTTTTTATTTTATGGTTATTACTTCATTTATCTTGTATTGAATTGGTCCAGTTATGAATTTATTTTATATGAAATAGTATTTCCCATAAAAGAAATTTATTTTAGATCAATAACTGAAGTTGTTATTTAAGTACTTCAAAGGTAGATTAATGTTTGGATAAAGTACTTGTGAAAACTTTCTCAGTTTCCAAATGGCTCTGTCTATGAACAACAGAAACAAAGAAGAAACTTCATATTAGTCCTTACCCAGTCAGATCCTCAGAGTCTTTCAAAGATATTGTCACAAGAGTTGGCTTCTGATTGACCCACCACTTCAGCCTAATATATCTCAAAAATTTCCTTGAAAGAGAAAAAGAAAGCAGCAGAAGTACTTAACACAATTGCTTCGATTTTTTGGTTCTTCATCAGCTAACAGATGGATAGAGTCTGAGGAAGAGCTGGGATCTGTGCTTCAGGTGATCCCATTTGTCACAGAGCAGGTCTCCTTGTCTCCCAGTCCATGTGCCCTGGAGACATTAAGGTCTCAGAGGAAGGATGCCCTGTTGGATCCTCTCCCAAGGCTGTCCCAGGAAAGCCTCAGCCCCTGCATCCAGGTGTGATACCCATCAGGATGACCGGGATCCAGGGGCAGGTACTGGGCAGATTGAGTATCTGAGCTCAGCTATAGCAAGAATCCAAATTGCACATCTCTCTCTAGAAATATATATATATCTCCCATGAATCCTGATCAGTCAGGGAGGGGAATAGGATGAGACTATTGGTGCTGTTTGTGTTTGCATGAGTGCCAAGTCCTGGCTGAAGGAAGGAAACGAAAATGACATAGTTTCCTTTCAGTGCTATGATAAACCAACATTCTCCATTTAATAAAAACCTTTATTCACAAGCAGTCAAGGTGGAATTTGTATTTTTTGTGGCGAAGGAACAGCTTTTTTTTTTATGTTTTTCTCTTATTGCTGAAAGCACATTCCCTTCTTGATCTTTCTAATTTCACAATAGAGTAAATCCATTAGGTAGGTTGGCATTAAAATGTAGGAAAACAATCTAATTGCCATGAGAGTTTAAAATTCCATGAGCTTTTTTTCTTCAGTTTAACTCTTGTTTAATCACAAATTTAATACTGCAACTAAGCATTCAGTAATGTTGCTTGCCTACTGTGTAATGATTTTCAAGTCCCACTGACTTCATATCCATAGTGGCATTCTTTATTTCCATAGTTAAAAAAAATCCTTGGATTTATTTGTATAATAGTGGAATTACAGTATATTTGAGCTTGATTTTCAAAAAACTGCTATACAACTATATACAGCATTTGTCCTTCTGGTGACCCTTTCTTTTTGTGATTGCAATTTTGACAGGTGCTTTTGCTTCAGGCCACTCAGAGACTTTACACTATTAACTGTGGTGACATTCTTCTCTCTTGAATTGTTCCAGGGAAAAAAGCTGATGAGAAAGTTCGACTTTCCTTTTGTTCCTCTGTGTATCTTAAGGGCTTAATGCTAGTGCCATGGTGACAACCAAAAAGTTAACATTCACCTCTAATTTCTTCAGAATTGTATCTGTCATGGCACAGATATTTCAACAGGTTATGAAAAATTTGACAATGGGTGTCATCATATGTGGAAATTACCAGTAATAAACAATGACCAACAGTAGAATGGAATCACTGCTAGTATTAAGATCCTGACCTAGATCTATAGCCCAAAGAAATCAGTTGTCTTCTTTTTATTGGTGTCAAGGGACTGAGTCAGATTCTTAGGCTATGATTACAGAAAGCTAGAGGACTTAGGTAATGGTCTCACTGAAATCTTAGGATCATTTGGAAAAGAAACCTTAAAAACCATTACCCATTTATTTAATCAGACATAATGATTGCTTTAGTGGCGTAGGCAACATTACATGGGAGACCTTTACTACATATAGATTTTTATCTTCTTTTCTGATTTATTACTTTTCCTTTTTCTTTTTTTTTTTTTTTGTCCTTGAGCAATCTCTTTTGCTATGCTGAACAGGTTAGCAACACTGGAATTACTGTAAATCAAAATGTTTGTCTCTGCCACATTCAGTTACATCAAATATGCCATAAAGCTTTTTATAGTTGTTGGGAGGTGAGAAAGCAATTGCCCATTGAAAGCTTGATATACTCTGGAGCTCAGCATCTAAAACTTGATGATTTTATTTTTTCATGCTACTGGATTGAGAGAGATATCACTCATATGAATAAATGAACTAACTGTTTATTGAAAAACCAAACCAAACCAAACCCCAAGCATTCTTCTTCATGCAAGTTATACACAGATCTAAATCAACATACATGGAATTTATTAATATTTCCTGTCCTGATGTTATGGGGCTAAATCTTATTCTACATGTACCTTTATTTGAATTAATGTCTCAAAAACATTAGTTACTTCTCTATTTAACACGATTTTCTTTAAATAAACACATCTTCTTTACCTTTTTCTCTGTGTGTGTATACATATGTATAGTTATATAAACGCGTATAGGTATCCATTTTGTCTTATACTTTGTATTTTTACTAGTCATGCTAGCAAGACTGTTGGTGCTGAATGATTTTCTATTTTTAAGTCAGACCAATTCTGGCACTGAAAATAAGTTGCTTGAAACTTCTTTATGGAAAATGGATAATGGGTGTGTGGACTGGTGTTTATCTCATTAATCTGGCTCCAAGGAGACCTGGGTATGATTCCTTGCTCCACCACAGATATCCTATTTGACCCTTGGCTAATTGCTATGCCTCTGTATCTCCATTCTTCAAGCTGCCAAATGATTGAGGATGTGTGTTTATCTCTCTTGAGAGGGGGCAGGGTAGGTAGAGAATAGGAACAAAGAGGAAGGTTTTGAGGATAAACATTGAAACATGACAATAACGGGATTATGCAAGACCCCCCTCCAAAAAAAAAAAAAAAAAAGAAAAGAAAAGAGAAGTTAATCTATGTGGAATTATCTGGGCTGTTATTTTTGAAGGCTGATGCTCCACTGTTGTCTGCCTTGTACTGTTAGCGATGCTAGTGTAACTGTGAGTGAAATGCCATCACTCCATTCATGTGGCAATATTGGTGAGGGGAGTATAAAAAAGCAAATATTCATTCTTAGTCTGTTTTAGATACTATAACTTCATGACTTCAGGGTGAACCTCATTAACAGTTTTGGCTTTATCCTTCCTATGCCAATGATAATTCAGTTACCTTCCTGATATTTGATTTGAGCGGGATGTCCTGTAGTGCTATGAATCACTTATCGTTTCTGTGTTAAACTGGTAGGTCTGGATATATTGAACCGACCTCCTCCTGGAAATCGTAGGTGTTCAATAGCCTTGTTAAGCAGCCCTAAGGACAGAAAAATTGTGCTGCACATAGGTCACTGGCAGGAGGTTTATCATCGTGTTAAAGTTATTTTCTATACCTTTCATATAGACACCATCGAGAAGCAATCTTCATCTATCATAACTTGCTAAGGAAGGGGCAGCGGACAGTGTTTTAATGAGTCTTCCTGTGACAATAAAGGTAGTTACTTCAAGCTTATATTATGCTATATTGAAGCAGTATATCACTAGTTAATATATGTATAACCCATTATACCTTTACGTATTTCAGGTAGTGCTTTCCTCTGTACCGAGCAAAGCTACAACGGTGTTATGAACCCATGATCAGAAAGCCTCCATAATATCTCAGAGAATGTAGCCAGTCACCTACCATGACAGAACAATGTTTTATTTGAATCAATATTTTTAAAACTCTACGCCCAAAGAAAAGTTCCTGAATCTGTATTTAAGCACTTAAATAAATGAGGCCTTGTTTAGAGAGAGACACTAATAACCTCTTCTGCAGAACAGAGCTGTGCATACACCACATACATAAAGTGCTGCATTATTCTTACTAAAGTGTTAGACAAAGACAAGGCAGAGAAGAAATCTAAGATGGCAAACATCTTTGAAAATTTTCTTTTTGATGCTTTCTGTGTCTGACTTTTCTCTCCAGATGTAATCTATGTCTATTAGATTTTTTTTTCCTTTTCATCTTGATAATTCTCATCAAAATAACAATTTATTTCCATCAGAACATATGAAGCACAAAGTATGATTCCATTCTATTCTAATGCCTGGAATTTCTTTTTAAAAGAAAGCTTTCTTCATATAAGGTTCATATAAGGTTGTTATTTTATATGACGAACCTACATCAGAAGTGCACTGACAGAAATGTCATTTACAGCAAGAAGGAAAAAAGAATGTCTTAACTTAAGCAGACCTCAAATTAAAGATCAATAACTTAAGAAGGAAATTATTTGACTTATCTGTATCACCCTTGCCTTTCTCACTGGAAGAACTGGCTTTACTTCAATGCAATCATAAAATTGGTAGGTTAATAGCAAGAAAACTGGCAAGTTCTTATAACATAGCAAAAGGTAAAAATGATTAAGTTGCTAGGCTCTTGGATATTAAAGAGATTAATAGGCTTTTTAATGGCTGTATGAATTAATTTGCATGAATGATACCTGGAACCTGGAGAAGAATGAAAAGCTCTTAATGCCAGCATAAATGATCTGTATTCTTTTAAATGATCATACATTGAAAAACAAAAGGGAAAATCCTTTGATGCAAATGTCACCTTTACTGAAATACCCAAGTTCATAGAAAGTCTAATTAAGGTGCTGGCCAAGACAGCACTGCTAATGATTTTCTAAAAGGTCTCATAATTCTTTCAGCGATCACAGGATGATTAAGCAAGGTTGTTTTAAAACAAATAGTCATTCTTCTGTTTTTGTACTTGATTCTGGTGCCACTGTAATTGCTAATTATAAAGACTGTGTTGCATCTTATTTGCAATCTTGAAAACACATGAGTTTCAACATCATTTAACTTTTCCCAGATTATCTTGATATCTTACTCATTTTGTGCTCAAAGCTCACCCCGTGTTTGTCACAGTAAGGCACCTAATTCATCAATTCACTCATAAAGAATATTGACCCCTTCAGAATTTAAGGGTCTCTTTGTACTTCTAGTCATCTAGTAAGATGTTATAATAATACTACTGTGGTCCGCAGGAGGTCTTATTCATCATCGTCTTCACTTGTGAGGAGAAAAGAGATGACTTGAAGACAGTGTCACCTGAATACAGGGGTCTATCTCCATGCTTCTCCTCCTTTTTGAGAAGAGGTTCATACCTCTGAGTCACTGGACTGACCTGCTTAGGATGTGCCACCTCGTCTACACATGATCAGTAAGAGGAGGATGGGAACTAATCTATATGTGCAAAGTAATTCAATATTGTATGCATGCTGACTCTGGGATAGGTAAATTGTATAAAACAGAGGAGAAAACCCCATAAGCAACGGGGGCCAAAAAATGAGGAAAAAAATATCCCAAATAAATGATTTCTTTGCAGTAGCGTTTTTCTTCAGGTTTCCTTCTGGTACATGGCTTTCATCTGCACCGATACACCAGAGCCAAGCAAGTTACAATGTGGCTTTACTTTCCTTTTCTGCTTTCTTGATCACAGGAAACAGGGATGCAAGACTAATTCTATATAGAATTAGAGCAGTGCTAAGAGCCAGAAAGGGTCTTTGTGATATTAGAAGACCTCTTGTTTATAGTGGCATCTTTGCCATTGCTCTTTCCTATAAGCTGAACAGGTGACACTAGCAGCCCTGAAGCTGGAAATTGTAAATAGGATCACAGGAGCACTAAACCCACCTGCAGATTTTCTTAAAGTGTTCAACATCTCCAAGCTTGGCTAAGCTTTTCTGAGGCAGGTAGAGGGTTAAAATGAAAGTCTTAAAACCCTCTATAAAGGTTAAGAACATAATTCCAAAACAGGATTCTGCAAGTTTTCAAAAATTATTATATTGCAATTTTTCAATAAATGATTATAAGAGAACTAGCTAACAAGCTAGTCTCACAGAAGGACTTACTTAGAAGATGAGGCCCTTGAGTATGGGTCTTGGGTTAGCACATAGTTTCCTAGGGAGAATAAGGTGGGAAGGGTATGGGGAGAGTGTTAAATGAGAGTCATTGCAGTCAGCATTGTCACTGGAAGAGACGTTATTGGCCTAAGAAAAAAGGGGTTGGAGTGAAGCAGTTTGTCGTTGAGAAGTAGGAGTTCTCTCACCAATGGTAGAAGTTTAGAAGACAGGTAACTAGTCTGGTTTTTAGACTACAGTCTGGGGAAGAAGAGAACAAGTCCCAGAGGCAGGTTCTCCCAGTTCAAGTTTAATGTTTAGAACAAGCGGTTCTTCAAAATGGCACCCAGTCCCAGAATCCCCCCTGAAACTCCAGCCTGACATGAATGTTCAGAGTGAGCTACTTCACTGATTTGATTATTCCTGTGGGTTTCAGTGGGATAAACATATTGAAAGACCTGAAGGGAACCTCACTGGTGTCAACAGAAGTCAGATTATACAATCACAGGTATGAGATAATGCAGGACAAAATCACAATTCTTTAATGAAGTAAAATGTTCCTGACGGAATATGGCAGAGACTGGTTTGAAATAGAACTGACTCAAAAGTGAGTAAAGATATCAGAAGTTAACTCATTAGTAACACCACTATGCAGACAGGTATGAGGTTTGTTTATACAGTCTTTTTTTCCCTGAAATTTATAGCAGGATGAGATTTCCAGCACACATCTCGGCTAAGATATAAAATCTGGCAATAAATCTTGAGAACAACGGGCTAAAGTTGCAATAGGCACTGCAAACTTTTACAACCACAAATATGTTTGAAATAAAAGGTTTAGTTACAGTGAATATTCTGTGCCTAAGCAAAGGGCTGGCACAGTTTGTCATAAAGAAAACACTTCAATTTTTCATACTTTAGTGGTTTTGAACCAATATTAAATCAATGGGAGAAACAGTTTTATGTTTTCTACTGCCAGTCTTCCTATCACAAATGTTGTTTTTTACAAGTCCTTATTTGGCAGCTTGTGTTTTGGCCATTTTCTGTCTACTGCTAGGTAAAACAAGAGAATTACTTGGTATATCTCACTTTCTTCAATATGACCTTGAGAATCCCATTCTTTTAACATCAAGTTTTTAATGCTATGGCCAGCTTATAGCTCTTCACCAAATGAGCTGCTTTGGTTTTTTTGTTTTTAAAATTCCAGCTATCATGAAAAAAATATAGTTTTATTTTTCTGTTGAACACACTTAAACTGAGTATTTTAATTTCTTCTGGAAATGAACAGGCAAAAAAGAACTGTTGCAGTTTTGAATATATTTGTATGATACTTAATGGGAAATGTAGCTCAGTGACTTGTGTTGCCCTTTCTCTTTGCTGGCCAGACTTCTCAAATAAAATTCTTCATCACTGCTTCTTTCTGATGAAGAGAAAAGTCAAAACCAGAGAACTGTAAGAAACTGAGCAAGAGCAATCTGATAGTAGCATTTGAAAAGCATTATTTGAGATATAGGTTTTAATATGGCAGGTTTTTTTGTACATAAAAACATTATATTTTCTGCAGAGTTATGCCTCATATTCATTGCTATTAATATTTCTGTGTTATGATATACTACCATTTCTCAGGTAGGTCTCATGCAAGCTTGTTTTAACTTTGTTGCCAGTACTTACCTATCTGTGACCTGGCAATTCACTTTTGCAACCTAAGTTTTATCGTTGAAAAGGTTGTGAAAAACAACACAACTAAAATATATGCCTTTTTCCAACATTCATAAAATACTCAAGGATATATTTTCCAATAGATAGATTACAGTATTAACGGTGCCATTTTTTGGTTTCATAAAATGTATAAATTTATGAATCTTAAAATTAAACCAATTATTTCAAACAGATTAAGAATATTTTTTAATTATAAGGAAGATTGTTATAGATCAATAATTGTACTTTTCTGCACTATCTCCTTAGTTGGCATCAAATTCAAGCATCTCTGACCCTGACTAGACATCCTAGGCATATGTCTGAAAATTCCCTAATTTACTTAGCAGTCTTCCCCTGGGATACTTTTCTAGGTCATAAGACTGAGAAAATAGCCTTTTTTGCCAGTGTCTGCCTATCTTTTATTTTATTAGATTGTGTTCTGGCAGCAGATGTATTAACAGAATTCAAATACAATCGACACATAGATTGAGCTAACAGACTCATAAAAAGCACACTTACAATACGCTGATATCTGACCCAGTGTTATATAAAGGTCAGGCAAACTGGATAGCTTTTATGGAGCTCATTATTTAATCTTAATATTAAAGGGAACCCAGCATAGAAGACCCTAATCATGATTTGTAATTAAGTAGAACATCATTCATAACCTGATTATAATTGCAGGGTTTTATAGCCCTTTTCCAGAAATCAACCTCTCGTACACTTGATGTAATGCAAAGGGTTTTATACAAAGCATGTCTTTGACTGTTTGCAAATCAGTTATTAAAAGCATTATATGAATTTTTAATATATAGTGGTATTTATAAAATGTTGCCTTATTGAAAAAATGTTAAGTACTTCCCAAACCATGGTTTAAAGCAGTAAGAAAAAGAATAAAGCAAAAGTGAAAATAGTAATTGAATTAAATTATAAATGGCTCATACTGAGATTTCATCCTCTTGTCACATGTGATTTTAACTAAAAAATGCAAAGTATGTAACCATCATCACCGTGCGTATATATCTAAAGTCTCCTTTAATATCTCCACGATATTCCAAATTAACTTTATGTGAAGGGAGTTTGAGTATCATACCAGCTCAAGTATAAGTAACTCTTTAAAGTAGAATGGCCTTGAATCTGATTAATCTGAATGCTCTTTTTAGCAAACTATATCATAATAGCTCCCTTGGTACCATTAATATCTAACTTTTCCAATATCATCATATCTCAAAGATATTTGCTTCATGGATTATACATCCATTAGGCTGAAACATTTCTATTAATGTATTGTGGTCGTGCATTTATCATGATTCCACCAAAAAGAATATGGTGCAGAATTCATACTGATTCAGACTGATTATAAAAGAAAAAAGTTTCCTTACAAATCAGTTGAAATTAGTTAATAATATAATGAAAGTTGTAATAATTCCAGATTTTTAATCAATATTTTGCAGAAACCTCTTCACTATCACTGGCAGCTTTAGCTTTAACTTCTTTACTTCATATTTCAATGCACTCAGCAATATGTAGGCTAAGTTTACACTGCAATGTATAAGGCTAGCTCTTGTGTTTCAGTGAAGGGTGTAATAATACTCAGGTGACAGAAAAATAACTTTTAAGACTGGTCTATCTTGATAGATTTCAATTGTTCTAACACAACTTAAAACCAAAGTTGGTAGAATTTTCATATTACTGGAAGTTTAGAGTATTCTTGGGGTGTTGCTGGGATGATGCAGTTAAGTATTTCCCCTTCTTCAGTCCTTTGTGTCCCTGTTTGCTTTTTCTTTCCTGCTTTGGTGGTTCTGGAAGGATATTAGTGAAAGTTCAAGTCTTGAAAGTGATCTGTCAACTTTTGTTAATTTTTCTCCACTTCAACGACGTATTCGTTTCCTGAAATATGTACATACATGCAAATACACATCCACACAGAGAATGTAGGCTCTCCGAGAGAAATATGTATTGGTTGAAAGTCTAAAGTATGCTGATTTGTATACCTCAGCAACACTGTAAAAAGAATAGGCCTGCATTGTGTAAGTACCACAATATTTAAAATTACTAATAAATTCCTTGGATTATGAAAATGGAATTCTGAAGTCTGTAACAATTTTCTGTATTAAGAAACTAGACATTATTATGTAAAAGTATTAGATTTTGAGAATAAAGACTCATTTCACAGCATCACAGAATTATTTAGGTTGAAAGGGACTTCCTGAGATCTAGTTCAACCCCCTGCTCAAGATAGGTCAGCTAGACAAGGTTGCTTGTGACTGTGTCCAGTTGGGTTTTGAATATCTCCATGGAGGGAGATTCCACAGCCTCTCTGGACAACTGATTTCAGTGGTTGGCTACCCTCAGAGCAAAGAGGTGTTTTCTTTTATTCAGATGGGGTATCATGGATTTTAATTTGTGCCCATTGCCTCTTGTGCTGTCAGCAGACAAGAGTCCGATTCTTCTTCTTCATTCCCTCCCATCAAGTATTTATACAGATCGATAAGATCCTCTTGAATCTCCATATCTCCACATTGAACAGTCCCAGCTCTCTCAGCCTCACCTCATATGAAAGATGCTCCAATCACTTAATCATCTTTGTGGCCTTCTGCTGGACTAACTCCAATATGTCCATGTCTCTCTTGTATGTGGAAGCCCAGAACTGGACCCAGCACTCCAGGTGTGGCATCATCAGTGTTTAGTAAAAATGAAGGATCACCTCCCCACAGCCTGCTGGCAGCACTTGTCCTAATACAGCCCAGGATGATTTTGGCTGCCTTTGCCACGAGGCTACATTGCTGCCTCATGGTCAACTTGTTGTCCCAAGGTCCTTCTCTGCAGAGCTGATTTCACAGAACCACAGAATCACTAAGGTTGGAAAGGACATTCAAGATCATCAAGTCCAATCATTAATCCAGCGCCACCATGTCCCCTAAACCATGTCCTGAAGTGCCACATCCACACGTTTTTTTAATACTTCCAGAGGTGGTGACTCCACCAGTTCCCTGGGCAGCCTGTTCCAATGCTTGACCACTCCCTTGGTGAAGAAATTTTTCCTAATATCCAATCTAAACCTCCCCTGGTGCCACTTGAGGCCATTTCCTCTCATCCTATCACTAGTTACTTGGGAGAAGAGACCAACACCCTCGTCGCCACAACCCCCGTTCAGGTAGTTGTAGAGAGTGATGAGGTCTCCCCTCAGCCTCCTCTTCTCCAGACTGAACAACCCCAGTTCCCTCAGCCGCTCCTCATAAGACTTGTGCTCCAGACCCCTCACCAGCTTCATTGTCCTTCTTTGGACACGCTCGAGCACCTCAGCATCGTTCTTGTAGTGAGGGGATTTCCATCTGCTCAGCCCTAAATATGTACTGGTTCCTGGGATTATTGCTTCCCAGGTGAACACTTTGCATTTCCCTTTGTTGAACTTCATAATGTTCTTGTCTGCCCAATTTTCCAGCCTGTAGTGGTCCCTCTGAATGCCAGCACAGCCCTCTGGTGTATTAGCCACTCCTCCCAGCTTTGTGTCATCTGCAAACTTGTTGTGAGTATGCTGTGCCCCATCATCTAAGTCATTAATGGAGAGTTTAAATAGTACTAACCCCAGTACTGACCCCTGTACACCACTAGAGACTGGACATTTTAACACTGATCACCACTTTCTGGGCTTGGCCATTCATCCAGTTTTCAATCCATTACACTGTCTACTATCTAGACATATTTCATTAGTTTGTTTATGAGGATGTTATGGCAAATAGTGTTGGCAGCCTTACTAAAACAGAGGTAAACACCATCCACTGCTTTCCCCTAATCCGCCAAGCTCTTTACCTCATTGTAGAAGGCTATTGAGTTTCTTAAGCAAGCTTTCCCCTTCATAAGTCTGTGTTGACTATTGCCAATGTCTTTCATGTGTTCTATTTTCCAGAATTATTTGTTCCATTATGTTCCCAGGGACTGAGGAGAGGATGACCAGCCAGTAGTTTCCCAGATCTCCCTTTTTGCTCTTCCTGAAGCAGGAGTGACACTTACCTTCTTCCAGTCTCCCCAGTCACAAAGGAGCAGAATGGCACAGCACAAATCAGGGAAATTCCAATAACACAGTAAGAGACAGAAAACCTTGCCCTGGCCCCCTCAGGGCATCCCAAGAGGGCATCATCCCCATGGGTCTGGAGTGACGCCCACCACTGTAAGTCCCTGTGAAAGGCTGTCCTGTTGTCCTCTGTAGACTGGGATGTCACTGCCAGGGGATATGGGTTCATTAAGGGGGAAAGAGCATTTGAGGACTGCATAAAACTTATTATAGGATGTTTAGGGAGTGACCACAGGAAGGGAAAGGCAGGGATCAGGGCTGACTGAGGAGGAACAAATGTGGGAAAATATGGGGAACAAGAGATAACAGGCGTTTGTTGGGTGAACAGCTAACAGGTTTGTATGCTTGTCTGGCCGTGCCCTCTGCCTGGTGCTTGCAGTTGATCCTGGCTTCTCATTAAACTCAAGTTCTACCTGGTTTCATAGAACAATAGAAACACAGAATAGTTTGGGTTAGAAGGGATCTTCCAAGGCCATTTTGTCCAACCTCTCTGCAGTGCACAGGGACATCTTCAACTAGATCAAGGCTGCTCAGAGCCTTGTCCAATCTGACCTTCAATGTTTCCACAGATGGGGTATCTACTATGTCTCTGGGCAACCTGTGCCAGGGTTTCATCACCCTCATTGTGAAAAATTTCTTCCTTAGATCTAGTTGAAATCTGCCCTTTTTTAGTTCAAAACCATTATCCTTTGTCTTATTGCAACAGGCCCTGCTAAAAGGTCCGTTCCCATCTTTCTTAACTGGAAGGCTGCAAAAAAGTCTCCCTGGAGCCTTCTCTTCTCCAGGCTGAACAACCCCAACTCTCTCAGCCTGTCCTCACAGCAGAGCTGTTCCATCCCTCTGATAATTTTTGTGGCCCTCCTCTGGACCCGCTCCAATAGGTCCATGTCTTTCCTATGCTGAGGGCTCCAGAGCTGGATGCAGGACTCCAGGTGGGGTCTGACCAGAGCGGAGTAGAGGGGCAGAATCACCTCCCTCGACCTGCTGGCCACGTTTCTTTGGATGCAGTCCAGGAGACGGTTGGCCTTCTGGGCTGGGAGCACACATTGCCAGCTCATGTCCAACTTTTCATCCAGCAGTACCCCGAAGTCCCTCTCAGCAGAGCTACTCTCAATCCCTTAGTCCCCCGTTTCCTGAGTGAAGGACTCTATGTGCATGTTGTGTGCATGTGTAAGGGGGTCTGAGTGCAGCCATTGGAATGGGATCTGGTCACAGTGACAGTTGGGTGGACTCAAGTCACAGGGACCTGGGCACCCGGGTGCAGCACCCAGTGAGACTGGGGTTCATGAGCATTGGGGGGGTGCCTAAGCCAGTGTGTGATTGCTGACAATCATCAAACAGGGCTAGCCAGGGAGTAGGGTAAGATGTTTGGGAGAAAAAATGTTGGAGCAGACATAAGTCTGGGCCAAATACTGTAGGAAGCAGAGAGTCTGTGCAATGGTTACAGGAGGGACCAGAAGGACCATGCGGGTTACTGGAGAGACTGTAGAGCCTGGTGGTCAGCTACTGGTCAGGTCATGAGCTACTGGAGGGATCTGTACTGCATATACACGTAAGTACCTATGCACTTCCCACTATGGTCTGTTTTTGACCAGAGGGGCAAACAGGATGAATCCATTTGTGATGTTTGTGTTAGTGATGAATTTTTCTGTCTGTTTTCATGTGATGCTGGCCATGTCTATGTATATTTATGTATTATGCGTATGCATGCATCAGTGCCTGTTGGGAATACATGCTCAGCCTGGGGACATAGAGCTGTGGCAGCCTCATCTCTGTCAGGCTACTGTATTTGGCAATCCCTAGCAGAAAGAAAGAGAATAGTTGTTCTCTTCTAATTTAACCTAACAAATCTGAAGAATGATGAACTTTTTAAATTTTTTGTTGCTTTTAGACTTAGCAATGACAACACCATGGTAACAGATAGGTGGTTCTTGTTGCATAACACTGGGTTACCCAATGAAACTATAAAACATCTTGGTGAGAGTTTAGAAGGATGTTGAAAGTATAATCCTACCATGACTTTAAAAGGTTAAATTGAAGGATAACAAACATTCTGCAAGAATAGCCAAGATTTACCATTCCAGATATCCACAACTATGAACAACTTTGTGACAATAACCTGAGAACTCAAAGCAACCTGCAAGCTTCCCAAATTTTCTCAATTTTTACTTAATTAGAGAAGCAAGAAATTATTAAAAAAACCCAAACAAAACAAGATAAGATAATATACAATGTATGTAACATTTTTTAAACTTAATAGCAAAACTTGGAAGCTCAATAGCAGGTTAAAATGGCTTTAACTTACAGTACTAACAAAGCAGAATATAGTTTGTACTTCCTCTGTCTTTTGTACCAGCAGCTTAAAGCATGTGTTCTTTTTCAGAAAAAGTAAACAAACACAGCAGTTCAACAAAAGAAGACAGAAAGTAAAGATAATGGCCAAGCCAGATTTTTTTAAAGAAGTTCTTACAAAATCAGTATTGAAATGTAGTAAGTGACAGAGGAATATAATTAAGCTTAAAAAACATAATCAGAATCTACAGCTTTCTTCCGCTAAGTGTCATAAAATATTAACAGAAACATCTGTAAAGAGAGATGAATGAAGGCTGTTGTTTTAAATTGGAGCAGTGAGTAAAAATTAAGCCTTTGTCAAACCCCCGTAACATTAAAATGAAGCTCCTTTAACCTTGAAAATTGGCAGTTGAGAGGAATCTGAGAAGTCTGTAGTGTCACCTGAAAATTTTATTAAAAGCCGCCTCAGAGGGTTGCCCAATGCAACATTAATGGATGTGATACAGCTGACCTTTGTCTTCAAAATTTCTGACAAGTCCGAACCTGAAATACTAGCTTTTATTAATGAAATGGTATTACACAAGAAAAGCGAGTGCCACCACTTGCAAATAGTTAAAAATTACTGAAGAGCTGAAACAAAACAGCATCTGTAAGTCTCTCTAGATAACTCTGCTAATCTTCTTAGACTCTGCTGCATAACAACCAATCTAGTATCATTGTTCAAAAACGTAAATGAAAAATAAAAAATGGTGATAATTTTACTTATAACAATAATGATGTTCTTAACTAGTGATCTTAATGGCTTCTTTGCTGATGAACACAAAATCCTTTCCCCAGCCACACCCCACTGTGAGAACTTCTTGCCAGATTTCAGTGGTGTATCCCTAGCCTTGCCATGTGGTTTCAAGCATACAAATTTCTAATTGCATTGAGAGCAACTGCAGGGGAAGAGAGAGAGGGAAAGTTGTTGAGCACGCCTAATACAATGTGCCTCACGCCTTTCGGTGCAGTGGTCATTACTGATTCCACGGGTCAAATACCAAAGCTATGAGAGAAGGCTGTATCATTTTCAGAGCTGTCTCCAACCTAAAGAAAAGGGACCTGGGGTGGGTGGCTCTGCTGGGCTTTGCTGGGCTCTCTCCTGTCCCAGACCTCACAAGTCATCTCAGGAATGAGGACCTGAGGGTACTGTAAGGGTACATGGAAGGTGAAAGCACCTGGCTCATTAAGGTTGTCCAGCCCAATATATCCAGTTAAATGTAAAGGGGATGATAAGTAAAGGGGGAAGTGATAAACAAAAATGTACAGTGACACAACCTGGTAGGCAAGGGATAAGAGAGACAATGCCAAAGATCAAAAGTCTCCAGGCACTCGCTGATGGGCCATTAAGAAACTCCAGACACAACTTTGGAGAGGGCCAACCTGAACTTTGTAACTCCAAATTTCCCTTTTGTAAAGGGGAAAGGAGAGCAAAATTAGGATTTGGGGTATTCAGACGTGTCCGTGGGAGGAGTGTGTAAGTGCTGCGTGTTTGCAGCGGCACTGAGCTGGTCCAGCTGGCGAGCCAGGGACCCGTGGGGCAGGTAAGAGGGGCTGGCATCAGGGCAGGGGTGCTGGGTGCACAGAGGGGACATGCTGGTACTTGGGCGAATCTGTGAATGTGCGTGTGCCTGTGAACCTGGCGAGTGCCGTGCGTGTGCCTGCGCTAGTGACCTTCAGCCTCTGCCATCTGAAGAGAATGAGATTTGTCTGCCTGTGCCCGTGTTTTATGTGAGCCCTGCGCCCGGGTGCTGTGGAGGGCAGCACCTTCTCTGGCAGCCTCTGTGACCGGCCACGCCGGTGTCCTCCGCGCGTGTGTGTCTGAGACAAGTGCTCCGCTTTGCCACCGGTTGAACCTGCCACCAGCAGCCTGCAGCTGCTCGACTGGGAAAAAGCATATAGTTGGATTTCAAGGCTTCAGTACGAATCTGATCAGATTTGCATCATAAAAGACACCGTCTCCTGAGGGAAATAAAGTAGATGATGACAGTGTTTAAAGTATCACTAGTTACTAAAAAACCCTATCTGGACCCATGCCTTTGGTGTCAAATAATCCATGTTTATTTTTTGCTCCAGACAGTCTTACCCTTTCCCTTTGCTGCATTATCATGTTCTTAGATTTTTCGAGTGACATTTACACTAACTAATCTTCAGGTCAGAAACTATATGTACTTCATATGGTTGCATATGAAGTCCTAGGTGCACTTCTTAAATGCTGTCTAAAAACAAATAAATAAGATTTTATATACAATAATAGATTTTAACACATTTATTTTAGAATGCATGTAAAAATTTAAAAAAATACATTTTAATTCTGTATTATAACAATTATATAATTTCACTGTTTACCTTTGACCAGTTTCTAGGTTCAAGGCATTTGAGCCAAACTTTCACAGAAATATTTTTTATAGCTCGATGGGAATCCCTCCGAGATGTAAGAGCTCTTTGGGTTTTCATCCATAAGAAAGACAAATAGTAGTCATAGCCCCTGAAAAAAAGGTCCACAGGTCAGCTGTCAGAATAACCAAAGTAACTATAAACAGGACCAGGCATGGACTGACCTCACCTCAGTACAAGGCAGTGATAATGGCTGGCTTTTCCTTTTCAAATACTTCTTGTATGACACCAACTCTGTGGCTTATATGTGAATCCTTTAGCCTTAAGAAATTCCACCTTTACTTCAGAGCAGCTGAGAATCCTTAGTCTTTAATGTTTTATTTACTCACAAAAATATTTCAGCACTAAAATTGTTAATTGTGTTGTCTGTCAGTCCTTGGAGAGAGAAAGTGAGCAAGAGTGTGAAGACTTAGAAATAAAGTTCTGTTATAATATTCCTGATGTTGACCATGTCTTTTTACCAGACCAGTGGGGAGACAACAATGACTTACAGTTTTAGCGATTTGGATATAGCGATTATTAAAAGCTGTATTTAAAGTCCTCTGTGGTTCAGTTGCTCCTACTGTCCGATTTTATGATTAGGATTTGCAATTATAAGGATTTTGCCACATGAAAGAGCTTTCGCTTGGTTGAACAGTTAATTGTTGCAGAAGCTTAGACTCACTTTTCAGCTGATAAAGGACCACCAACCAACTCTCTCTACCATCTGCATTCTCAATTTTCCTTTCCTATGTTTTTCTCAAATGTAAATGAGCAACACTGATCTAGAAAAAAACATGGCATTTTAAAAGAAAGGCTACTGCAAAGGTTTTGGTTTTGGAGTGCATAGTTCATGAAAGGTATAAAGTGCTTCCTATATGTATTATTTGCACTCTCCTTACAACACAGTTTTGTTCCATGTCCAGATGCTCCTTTTTCTCCTGTGGTGTCCTTTCTTTAGAGAGTTTGAGGTAAGATTCCTTTCCCATTTATATAGATTATTAGAAATTTTGGATCTAATTTTATTTCATGATTAAAATTCTTACCGAACAGTGATACTTACACACAGGGAGAAACAACTGCCTGGACCATAAAGGTGGAACTCAGCTGCAACTCTTTACTTTCTTTCCTGTTTCATTTATTTTCCTTTTTCTTATCAAATACTGATGTGTAAACTTGAAAGTATTATGGAAAATGTACAGTGAGCTTTGTTCAGGTAGTGCCTGTGTTTTTAAATTTAATAGTTAATATTAACAATGTTAGGACTGCTGCACAAAAAAGGCTACATTAGTAAGCTGGGCGGTGCAATACGAAAGGAACTGCAGGCAAAACCATTGCTGTTGAGAATCTGACATCCACATTGTTTGGGGGCTTTACTGCAGATTTTCTCTAATCTGAGACTCTGCAGTAAGTATCCATTATTAACTGCACTCCTGGGAGTCATCTTCCAGGTTAGTTTCATCAAAAAGTAAACTAATTTGCAAACAGATGATTGCAAAAATTTCCTCAAAAGCTCAATCCCTGGTCTGCTAGCTTGCTGTAAATTGGATTTGTGTATATTTTTTAGAAAAGCTTGTACTAGTATGAAGTCTGAAATGTGTCTTGTACATAATATTCTAAAATTTACAAGACCAGATCCTTGGTCCAGGTTTTTGCTCTCATTGTTTCACTACAATGTCTTCAGTGGTCATCTGAGAAATAGGATTCTCATCTCTCTGCCACCCATTCTCCCTGTTCCAAGGACAGTTTTAAAAAAGGCAAATAAGGAACTGGAAGTTGTGTGACTTCTAAGGAACTGTAGTGGTGATTTCTCTTAATATTAAGATGGAATAATACATCTGAACTATACCATAGAAAACTATGTCCTAGTTACATTGATGAAGCTAATACAGAGGATACCTGCAAAGCTGGGCTCTGACATCTGCTGCACTATATCCCACAATAAGGTGATGTAATTGGAATCCCTTCACAGAATCCATGTGGAAAGGAAGAGCAATTAAGCAGAGTCATTTAGAAAAAAACAAATGAGTCTGTTCTTGACCTTCATTTAACAAGAAAGGGACTGTGTCACAGCAGCAATTTAGTACAGTAGTTTCTTGCAGAAACTAACACAGATTATGGCAGAACATAATTCCAAATGAGAAAACATGTAACAGGGCAAAATTATTCAGTATTAGATGGCAATTGATGCATGAATTACAGGAAGGGAGAGAGAGCCAAGTTAGAGAAGTGCCCTGGAAGAATTTCAAAAAGTAAAAAGCTCAGGAGACAGTATTCTCTTAAAAGGTTGCTCCAGGATGGGCTGTTTAAGGAGATGTAACAGGATTTCCATACTTGCAAAGAGGAGAGAGCAATTTTCTCCCTGTAGGCTGTGAGTTGACTAAGATTTTATATCTCTGCTTCTGTTGGTTCAAAAAGAAGTTATCTTCTTCCTCATTACCTCTGGGGGAAAAAGCAATGAAGAAACAGTTTAAATGAGTTTTTTTTTCCTTTTTGTTTTAGGCATTAAGCAACTGTGCTGTAACTTCTATTCCTTTAGCTAGTGGAAACAGCTAAGAGTAAAGTGGAGAAAGGGAGTAAAACAGGGTGCCAGATAAATTGACTGACTATGTCTTCTTTCAAAGAAGTTATCAGATCCCAGCTGGAGGATGAGTATCAGTCAGTCAAATACTTGTCAAACAATATTTAGCTCACGTAATCGTACCTTTTTTTTTGTGTTGTTCTACAAGATTTATAGCTTTTAGTCACCTCTGCCTTAGCTGCATAGCTAAAATGTATATTTAAGGTTAAGTTGGATGAGCACCCAGAGTATGAAGGCTGCCAGAATGGTTAATATCGGTGCGGTCTCCTGAGATACAAAGGTGATATGAAATGGTTTTCTTCTTCTGTTGTACAATGCTTGGAACAGAAACATTTTTCATGTTGCTTTTCCATGTTTGGAAAAGAAACTTTTTTCAGCTATTCAGGAACAGCTCTGTTAAGTTGCTGTCAGACAGTTGCTTCACCCTTTTCTGTTGCTGTCAAGCATTCTGGGCCACCAGCCTGAAAAGAAGTCTCTTAATTTCAGAAGTGTTGTCATTTTCACGAGAAAGAGGGGGAACGTTCAACCTAGGCCCCATCCCCGATATGGCAGCACAGGCTGTGGAAACTCCATGTGGCTTTGTAGATGGGCTGAGCAAGATGATGTTTAAAAGGGTGCTTACAGCAAACTGCTGTTCTTCCACAGTTTTGGGCTACAGCAAGGTACATGGATAAGGTCAGGAGCAACTGAAGGCAAAGCTGAAGTTTGGCAGCCCTGCAGCATCTGAGCATGTGGCTGTGGGGAGAAAGCAGGTGTCCTGCAGACCCCCAGAGCCCAAGTGCTTCTAGATGATGAAACCTTTCCATAGGGAAGGCCAGCTACTACATTATTTAAGTGTGCAACAAAGCACCATTTAGGGCCTCAGCGCACCCACGTCTTATTCCCAGACAAATCACAACTTTTTTTTTTTTATATTTAGCATCCACAGTAGACTTTATCTTGCTTTGGTATTGCATCTACTTCAGTGTTTGTTAATACAGAAAATATCTTCGTCAGGTTTGTTCTCTCAGCTTCTGCGGCTGACTGTGTTTCAGAAAAAAAACTGGTTCCGTAGAGCATTTTGAAAAAGATGTTGTCTGAGAATGACTGGTAATAAAAACACAGTGGATATAAGAAAGCACTATAAATCATGTATGTGCAAATAATAAAGTGCTATACTCAGCAATCAGCTCCCTAAGATCTCAATATTCTCAGTTTACACCATGAGAGTAAAATCAATGAAATATTAAGTCCTTGAAATATGAGTTTTTGTTTTCTTCTTTCCTACAATATGAGACAAATCTAACAGCAGGTGACATAGGTTAACCTGACTATTTCTTAAGATGGAAGATCAAACCACACTACAAAAAAAACCCAAAAGACACTAAAACAAACCCAATACAGAGGTTTTGATTGATAGGGAAATAGCCAAGTGGTGATGGTGAACGAAAGAGATGATGGGAGATAGAAAAGACTCTAAGAACAAAAATATAAATATGAAAGCCTCACATTTATTTGTCATCAAACCTGTCATTGCTCTACTTCTGTTCTGTTTGTTCTACACTCCCTGTGTTACAAACACAGCTGTGAGGACTCTCATTGGAATCTGTCCCTGCCACCATCACCAACCCTCCTTGAGTGAAGCCACACCCCACGGGGTCCAAAACTCAACCACGGGTCACAGGGGTGACAGGGTATAGCACTTCTACTAGAAACAATACTGTAAGAAACCAATATTCTGAAATGTTATATTGTATTTCCACAGTATAGCTCCTCTCTATGAAAACATATTTCCATATTGTCCATTTCAATATAGAAAAATACTAAAGGATAGAATGCAGTGTAATTTAACTGTATAACTGCGAGGGAAAAGTGCAAGACACAGTATGCAAAATTATTTTGAAAGTATTTCAGAAATTATTTTTAAAAAGAATTTTAAAGTTTACAGAAAGATTACCCTGGATTTTCACAGAGCTGCATACATAAATTACTCAGTTAATCTACCAGAAATTACATCTATCATGTGTATTACCCAGTGCATCTTTTACATCTTTTTGCTGTTTTTCCATTTGGCTACTGCTGTTATTCATATTTCTGATGAGTTACCTTTTCAGTTTTCACACTTGCTTGACCTTTTAGACATTGCTTAAAAGCTTGGGAAATCATATCATATTATCCCCAAAGAGAATTGAATTTCATATTCCTTTATGTGAATGGTTTACATTTAACACATCCAGAAATGCCTTTATTGTCTGAACATGTAAGAAAAATGGAACTGAACAATTCAAAGTGCACCTGCTGTATAGGCTATTTCCCTTTAAAATGATATCTCATGTCAGCATGGCTACTATACCTACAGCCTTTCTTCCAGTGAGAAGGCAGTACGAGCAATTTGCTCAGCAGCAAAGGTGCTCGGGAGATGGGTGTGATCTACATTCATTAAATAAAACTCATGTTTAACATAGTACTTGTAGATATTTTAAAGCAGGCATACTGAATGCTGTAACAATAGCCTGCCTATTTCCACTGTCCATTACCCTTGTATGATGAAGAAATTTAAGTAAGTGACATTAATAATTGCAGGATATACGTTACAGTAAAGTCCAAGTGTCGCGGTCGTGCTCAGAGCTGTATGTTCCAGAAAAGAAGGCCTGAGAAGTATTAAAATACTAATACACCTAATTCCCCTTGTTTTCTCCTTCTTCTTTCTTACCTTGAGTGATAGTATGTTTTAGACAAAAGAAACACAGATTCAGCGTGCTCAGGCTGCCTGATGCTTTTCAGTGTAAAACTCCACGTTTAGTTTACTTTAACTCTGCTAAGCTTAGATTGGAATCTGGGTTGAAATCCTCCATGACTAGTGTCAATTCAGAACGGAGCCTTTTGGAAAGTAGTTCCACAATGACTCCATGGTTTTTAAGGTATTATTGGAAAAGAGTATGTTGCTTTGATTGTTAAATCATTCTTACTTGTTTCATTGAAAATCTTTAGTGCCTCCAATGTATTTGAATCTGGCAGAGGAAATTGAATGCCTTGGACTCTTGGTTGGGATTTCTGCTGACTTGGGGAAAATATGCCTGCTTATGACTAAGTTATAAGCTTCTCAGTCAAGACTTCTCAACATTTGTAATTCAAGCTCTTTAGAGACACCATCGCATGAAGCCCGCATCACCTTTCCACCACATCTTCCCGAGGGACCAGCTCTGCGTGCATGCGTGCCAATGCCATCCTCCTCGCAGTGGTACCTCGCTGCCTTTCTGTGACTGAACGGGGTCTTGCTGGTGGTGCTACCACTGTGCTGGGCACAAGGAATGAGGGTTCTCAGGTGGGCTCACTCTTGGCATCCTCACCCTTCCTGCAGACTCAAAAAAGCTAAAATTGGGCAAAGGCTCTGTCTTTAGATTGTAAAGTTAAAAACCGGCACCAAAAAGTTGGAATTTTGAACAGGGCAAATGGCAGCCTTAGTTGTTCGGTTTATTACTTTTTTCCAGAGCTTGCTTATAATCCTTTACCTCTGTTGATTTTGCTGCAATATGTCTTTACGCAATGTCCATGATATGAGCTAGACTTCTGCTCAGGCAGGACCTCTCTGATATCAGGGAGGAAGTCTATATTAATAATAGATTATTATAGGATTTGGGTTCAGATTTAAAAATACAATAATGGTGCTGTGACAGACTTGAGAAATATTAAAAACAGGGCAGAGTAAGCATCATGAGATCAGAAGCCATATAAGCTAAATGTAGGAGTTTTTTCTGACATCGTTTATACTTCTCTCTATTTCTGCGTCTATTTATACCTTGGAGCATATATAATTTTCATCAATTTTCAATAATCATACTTATATCTGTTTAGTCCTGGTAACAGTTCTATACTGGAATAATTTTTACATTTCTTTTATTTTCCTATGGGTGTGTATTTCTGCATTTCACAGGAATGGAGTCAGAGAAAGTTAACATAAGGTACTTAGGATTTCCAGTTTAGCTAAGTCATTTTGGATGGTGTGACCAGAAGTTAGAATATATCTTGCTATGTACAATGGCATAATGCAGGCTTTCTGATTTTTTTTAAATATTTTTTTGTAGTAACATTCTGCAAAATTAATCATAAAGTCTTTTGATCATTGCTAGAATTAATTTTTAGAGAAATTTCTGTGCTGGCTCCAAGTTGTCATTCTTGAGCTGCAATAACCGCTCTGGATGCCTATAGGTCTTTCTGGAAACATGATCCATATGTAATTGTGGCTGTAGACTAACCAAAAGCAGCATTTGTCCTTTTTATTCTGGAAGGATCGCTTCTGTGATAAAAAGTGGTTTGGGTTAACCAGGGTAGGTTAGAATACTGAGAGTGTAACTAGCGCATTAGAGTACTCTCTGTGTAACTAGCACAGTCTTGGAGATGCAAGTATAACATCCTGATAATGTACTCTGATTTCTTTAACAAAATATTTCTACCTGGATAACCACCTAATAAATATTGAAATAACTTCATAGGACATGTCTGTGTTATGTGACGTATGTTAGAGCATTCATAGGGCATGTTTATGCCATGCCTCATATGTTAGAGCATGTAGCCAGCAAGCTGTCTCCAGAGAAAAAAGGAGAAATGCCAGGTGTGTGTGGTATGGATGATATTGTAGCCATTGCTGTCTTCCTTTTCTGTTCTACTTCTCCATGTGTTTTTCTCCAGTACCATCTAGAGAGTCCTCTTGAAATCCTTGCCA
This sequence comes from Phaethon lepturus, assembly GCF_000687285.1. NCBI lineage: Eukaryota > Metazoa > Chordata > Aves > Phaethontiformes > Phaethontidae > Phaethon > Phaethon lepturus. Next base: position 23,871 of record NW_010542508.1, on the reverse strand, counting down.
GCACCTATCAGCTCATCCTACCAGGTGAGCCACAGTGAAATCTCTATCCTGTTTCCACAATGACGTTTGTCTCCGCAATGGGCAACCGATTCACTCCTGGTGTTTATAGCAGAAGTGAAAGGACTCCCAGATCAGCACTTCTCACCCCGCTTATAGAGCTGATCAGGAGTATGACAGGAATAAGATGGCTTTCTCAATTTTTGTTTTTTAATTTCATACATTTTCTAATGCTTGGCAATTCCTCTAGACATGTGAGCCAATGATTTCTTTGAAAGCAAATTTGTTCACACTCTCCTAAGTAAAAACATACTCCTTTGTAAAACATTCTGTATTGAAGTGTCAATAATTTTCACATAGAATATGACCCTTGATTTCAAACAATTTTTAGATAATTATTTTTTTAAGGTTAGGACTGGAAATTAATGAGATTACTGAAAATTTGTTCATTCTGCAGCACAATCTGCAACTGTTTCTCCTCTCTGCAGGAGGTGGGAGCAGGCAGGACCAGCTCTTCTCAACAGAAAACTCTCAAAAGCATTATGTCTGCTACAGAACACAACATCCATCTTTGTTTACTGCTTTTCAAAAATGAGCTTCACGTGAGGCCACACATCACGTGTGAAGAAATGTTATATACATACATGGTTACAGATGTAGATGTAGATATAGATAAATAAAATTTGACTCTAACTCCTGGTACAAATTTATGATTCAAGCAGAAGCTTCAAATGTTTTATTTTCATTTCTTGAAAAGGACGCAATAAGACCCAAGTTATGATTGCAAATGGAGGAATATATTTTTACAGCAGGCCCCTGCAGCTTGGTGAAGTCAGCAGCTACTTACAGTACAGAGCTTTTTAAAATTTTTATTGCAGTAGCAACAGCTCCATGCATAATGGTGGTTTACACTTGAATAAAGAATAATTGCAGATAACGGGACTGTCAACATGAACGGATTAGGGGTCTCAGCAGTGGTTCCATCATCGCAGTGAAAATACTAATTTAAAATACCGTTTCCTTTCCTTTGACCTTATGCTTCATTACTTTAATGACATCAAGAGTTAATTTCTGGCAGAGTTATTTATTTATTTATTGTGTTACACTGCTTGGTATATAACACTGCATTTTTCATAAAGAAGCTTTATGTCTCTTACGGCATTTGGCATTTTATGGTTCAGTTCTAGAAAAGCTGGCTGCTTTTTACTGGTCTGAATGCTGGCAGATGGTGGAAGATTTGGATAATCACTTGAAATGTAAGAGGAATACAGAGACTGAGGTCAAACCAACCTCTTTGCTGGAAGGCGATCAGGAAAGATTCCTACTCTCAGCTTTTCATAGTTTGCCTCTTTGATAGGAACACATTATGAAATAAGTTTGTCTAATTAGTATTCCACTATGTATTCAAATGTATTATTTATAAATACATTGTGCATATTGTCTAATATCAGTTGTGTAGAATTATATTTTTTCACTTGTAGTCTCCTGTTTAAAAATATGTACCAATCATACTCGTAGTTTCGTATATCGTTGCTATTTGGAAACCGTTTGGCGCAGAAATTTAGGTATTAATGTACACTCACAGGAATAGGATATTCCACAGCACATCGTGTGGGTCCATATAATGAGCCTCCATAAAGGAGAGGAAAGTTCAAGGGAAGTTTTTTACCCTGTGCTGAGAAAAATCCATAGCATTTCTTGTTTTGCCTTAGCTGTTGCTATCTATTTTACTTTCCCTGCAGATTCACTGAGTACTGCTGGTGGAGGATCTCTGCCACCACGTAAAGGAGCTGTGGGAGGAGGTCAGCACGCTGTGCAGTATCAGAGATGACGAGAAAGAAGGTAGCTAGATCTCTTCTGAGACCCTGCAGCTTCGAGAGTCTGAATCCCGCAACTGTACTGAAGGAGAAGATAAGCCTGTGCTTATGAGGTTGGGAAATGGAGACTCCCAGGAGGATGAGGGCTGGGAGCTGGTGGCCCCAGGAGGATGGCTCCTGCTCCACCTGCAGTTTTGCAACTGCAGAATAGGACCAGACAGGGAGCTGGGAGCTGTGTCCAGTGAAGCATCAAAGCTAGCTGAGACAGTCCTGCAACAGTACCTTGATCCTGTTTATAAGATTTAACCTGAGTTAACTCAAATACATTGTTCATCCAAAAAAATTTCTGACAGTTTTTTGACATACAGAAACTCCATAAAAATTAATCAGACTGTAAATTTACTAAATGAATATTTGAGCAAAAAAGGGAGATTTTTTAAAAATTTCTGTTCTCATCTTTAAATTTAGTTCCCTAATATTAAAATTTGATTTAAGTTTAGGGAGGTTTCTAGTTGAGTTTGAACTGAAATGTACTGAATGAAATGAAATATAAATGGAGTTAAAGTGAATACAAAGGTAACTCCCTGCTTGTAATCATAAAATCATAGAATACTTTGGGTTGGAAGGGACCTTTAAAGGTTGTGTGGTCCAACCCCCGTGCAATGAGCAGGGGCATCTGCAACTAGATCAGGTTGCTCAGAGCCCCGTTCAACCTGACCTTGAATGTTTCCAGGGATGGGGCATCTACCACCTCTCTGGGCAACCTGTGCCAATGGTTCACCACCCTCATTGTGAAAAATTTCTTCCATATATCTACTCTAAATCTACCCTCTTTTAGTTGAAAACTATTACTCCTTCTCCTATTGCCAGAGCCCCTGCTAAAAAGTCTGTCCCCAACATAAAATAATATGATAGTATAAGATAGCGAGTAAAAAAAGAGCAAAGTTGTTTAAAAATCCTTAAAAGAACATTGTATTAAATATTTTAATGGCCAAACTGCTTTTAAAGCTAGGAGATAAGAAATTTCATTGAAAGAAATTTCTCTATGGCTCTTAATTCTTTCCTGAGTCCAAGAAATATTTGTCTCTGTCTCTTAGAGGTCCTACCGAAACGAAGGACTGCTGCTTAATTCACTGCTCTTCTCTTACTCTGCCAGTAGGAGAGAAAGGAGACAGGAAAACAACAAAGAATAAAGGCAGCAGAAAAGAATTGCAGGAATGAAAGAAGCCAAGGTGGAGCAGAAAAAAAAGACTCAAATTTCCAGTCAATGAAGTGAAATGGAACAGAGGGGGAAGGAAAAGTGAATAACCACAGGGCGAAATTGCTGCCTCTAGTGAAGTCAACCAAAGCTGCTTCTGAGAACATGATGAATGTTTAAGAACTGCAGGAATCTGTCCACAGATTGTTGGAACAGTTGAAACAAAGCTCATGGAGAGAAAAGAAAGAAAAAAACTTAAGGAGATTGAAAAAAGCCTGAGGGGAACTTGAGGAAAGATACGTCTAGAGAGAGAATCAGTAAAAGACAAAAATAGAAAAAGACAGGCCAGACTCTCAGCAAATTTAACCCATCTTATGGGCTGCTCCTGTCACAGTTGTATGTAGAATAGTGGTAAAGAAATGACAGAATCATGACAAATGATAAAATATATTACATTTAGCATCAGTAGCAGGGTAAAATCTATATAACTGATATGGAGCATTATTTCATGCTACACTTTATTAGGAGAATTACTCTTAGTATAAAAACATAAAAGGTTGGGTTTAAATTTTTTTTTTCTTAATATTAACTAATAGATTTGTTGTAAATATGCCAGAAAAAAAGCAGATGGACTACTGGGTTTTTTTAGTTTATTTCTGATTTACATGTATGGTTTCATACACTACTTGGAATTTCTGTCAGTGACTTTTTCCACATTAGATCTTTTGCTATGTGATAATTTGCTAATGCCACATATGCTAATGTTCTTTTTGTAAACATAAATGTATTTATCATTAGTAATTTGTTAAAATTAGGTAGACATATAAATTACAGTTCAATGATGTAAACCAGTGTGATTCTACTAAAGCCAATGAATCCACATGGATCCATTTTACACCTATCATTCCAAAGATGATGTATGTTAGAGGTTATTTGGGGTGTAAGTTTTCTGGAGAGAAAACCATATATAGTAAAAACATTCTGTAATAGTAGGTGTGAAAGAGGAAAAATTATTTAAAATGAGCAAATATCTGTTGCAAGCTTTAACGGGATTATGGAAAAACTATAATGAAAAACTATTATAGAGTAGTGAATTAATGAAAAACTAAGTATCCTTACAGGCAGGTTAAAACAGACATCTGGCATCTAACTTAATTCTGGGTATGACGCCAAATTTGAGGGACATCTGAATTTCACTGAAATCAATAATAAAACTGTCATCCAATCATTTACATGCATTGCATTAAACATTTTTGCATAGATGTTAATTACTCATAACTTTTAGAATCCCAGAACCTCTGAAAGGCAGTCATTTATTGAGGCAGGAATAAATATGAGTTATCCTATCTAACTTCAGGCACTCAGACATGACAATGATGCTATCACTTACTGTGGTGATACTGTGGTGTGAAGGTCCACTGCTACTCATCTCTACCTCCTATTAAGTGTTCTTGGCTTTTGTCAACAGCTTTGAGCAAGTCCAGGAACTTAAGATACCAGAAGTAAATAAACTAATTTTTGTTTTAGAGACCCAAACTTAATTATCAGTTAGTTAGGATATATTGTCAGCAAGTAGCTCATGTTCACTAAGACATATTCCATGTTTTTAATCTGTATGTGTGTGTTATTCATGGAGAGTCTGTTGCATGAGAAATGTTATCTTAGAGTAGTAGCTTGGTGGTTAGGTTGACATGCATGTGACAGTACTGAGGTTTCAATTATCTGCTTGCATCAATCAATCTTTTAGTTTCCAACACTACTGCCTGCAGTAATGTCACAGCTTTTCTGTCAGACAGGAGAACTTTGCGGGAAATGTTATTCATTACAGCTGCAAATCTGTCACTGTGCTTGGCATGGCTTGTTAATGACAACATTTATTTCAAAGAGCCATGTTTTGCTTTGTTGCTGGGAGTTGACTTTGTGATTGTAAAATATAATGAAATGCCAAGAAGATGAAGTGAATGAAGTTTGCCAAAAATGCAACTAAAGTGACTCAGATCTACTAAAAAAAATACGCGCACACACAAATACACTCTTTATATTTTGTTGAGAACATTTAATCACTTACTAGGAGCATGAACATGGGCAGAGAAAAAATGTTGGTTAGAATACAGTACATAGAGAAACATGCACAAACAGCAAGTTAGAGCTTCATCTGGCTTCCTCAATCCATAGTACTGGAAAGAAAAAGACTTTTAAATCAAGCTTTTAAAACAAATAAACATAGACAGCGTCCAACTCTTGTACTACTAATATCAAGATGTCATGTCTTTCTCCCCACCCATTCTTAAAGGACTGGAGCATCTTTCATAAGAGGAGAGACTGAGATGGCTGGGACTGTTCAGTCTGGAGAGGAGAAGGCTCAGGGGAGAAGTATATAAGTTCCTGATGGAACGAAGTGAAGAAGTGGGAGCCAGACTCTTTTTGGTAATGCCCAATGAAGGGAAAAAAGGCAATGGACATAACTGAAAAAAACAAACAAGAAACTCCATCTGAACACAATAAAACACTTCTTTATGGTGAGGGTGGTCAAACAGTGGAGCACGTTTCCCACAGAGCTTGTGGAGTCTTCATCTGTGGTGATACTCAAAACTTGAGTAGAGATAGTCCTGTACAACCTTGATGAGCTGACCCTGCCTCAGCTGAGGGGTTGCACCAGATGACCTCCAAAGGTCCCTTCCAACCTCAACTGTTCTGTGATTCATGCATGTCTGGCAGTTTTCTGGAGGGCTTGTCAGAATGGGAGCAGGTTCTGGGAGGGGAAGAAGTTTAGGTACAGTTTTTTCCTCATGGAAGCAGGAATTGTGCCCATTACACACATCCTAAGGATCCAGCTTTCTGGAAGCAAGAAGAACAATCAGGTTATGATGATTGCTAATACTGTGAAATTGCTGTCAGTATGTGAGATATTGGATCAGTGTGGTAGGTTGACCCTGGCTGGACATTAGGTGTCCACCAAAGCTGCTCTGTCACTCTCCTCCTCAGATGGACAGGGGAGAGAAAGCTTGTGGGTCAAGTTAAGGACAGGGAGAGATCACTCACCAATTACTGTCATGGGCAAAAGAGACTCAACTTGGGGAAATTAAGTTAATTTATTGCCAATCAAAATCAGAGTAGGATAATGAGAAATAAAACCAAATCTTAAAACACCTTCCCCCCACCCCTCTTTTCTTCCTACACTGAACTTACTCCCAATTTTTTCTCTACCTGCTCCCCATGAGTGGTGCAGGGGGACAGGGAATGGGAGTTGTGGTCAGTTCATCACACATTGTCTCTGTCACTCCTTCCTCCTCAAGGGAGGGACTCACACTCTTCCCCAGCTCCAGCGTGGGGTCCCTCCTATGGGAGACAGTCCTCCATGAACTCCTCCAGCGTGAGTCCTTCCCTCAAGCTGCAGTTCTTCATGAACTGCTCCAGCCTGGGTCC
>NW_010542508.1:16925-17207 GCF_000687285.1 Phaethon lepturus | reverse complement strand
TGGGCTGCGGGGCCCGAGCCGGCCTCACCGTGGTCTTCCCCAGGGGCTGCCGGGGAACCTCTGCTCCGGCGCCTGGAGCCCCTCCTGCCCCTCCTGCTTCGCTGACCTGGGGTCTGCAGAGTTGGTCCTCCCACATGTTCTCACTCCACTCTCCAGCTGCAATTACTGTGTTGCTGGGTTTTTTCCCCATCTTACCTCTGCTCCCCCACAGGCGCTGCCACCGTGGCTGATGGGCTCGGCCTTGGCCAGTGGTGGGGTCACCTTTTAGCCGGCTGGGGGTGT
>NW_010542508.1:0-16901 GCF_000687285.1 Phaethon lepturus | reverse complement strand
CACAGGGGAAGCTTCTGGCAGCTTCTCACAGAAGCCACCCCTGCGGCCCTCCCACTACCAAAACTTTGCCACAAACCCAATGCAATCAGTTATCCCTGCTTTTCACAACTTATCCCGCAAGCACTGTACTCACTGCTCCATAGCCTGCAAACATCATAGGTCATCTCTTGTTTGCCTTATAAAATGCTACTGTCTATTGGTGTGATGTAAATAAAACACCACCGGCAATTCTAATTCTAATTCTGGACTTGTTGTATTAGCATCAAGGCAAAGCCAATCAAGGCAGGGAGCACTCTTCAGGGGCACAGTATCATCTTTTGTCTTGACAGAAATATAGTCAGGCCAGATGCCAAGAAATACTCATATTGCTCTTTAATATACTGATGTTGTTACACTTCCCAAGTAATTGTTTTCTTCTCTAGTGGAAGATTATTTTTTTTTTTTGCCTGGGACTGACAGATCTCTATGCTGGAAATCCAAATCTCTCCTATGTTCTGGAAACTTCAGTTTCTCCATTGATGCAAAATGCCAGCCACCTCACTGTCCCTGTACTGGGTCTGGCTGGGATGGAGTTAACATCCTTCATTGCAGCCTGTATGGTGCTGTGCTTTGCAGTTGTGGCTAAAACAGTGTTTACAACACACCAGTGGTTTGGCTATTGCTGAACAGTACTTACGCAGCATCAAGGCATTCTCTCTTACTTGCTGCTCCCCAAAGCAAGTAGGCTGGGGGTGGTCAAGAGGTTGGGAGGGGACACAGCTGGGATAGCTGACCTCAGCTGATCAAAGGGATATTCCGTACCATATGACATTGTGCTCAACAATAAAAGCTCAGGGAAAGGAGGAGGAAGGGAGGACATTCACGGTTATGGCATTTTTCTTCCCATGCAATCATTATGCATGTTGAAGCCATGCTTCCCACAGTGTCTTGACACCTGCCCACCAATGGGAACCCATGAATGAATTCCTCTTTTTGCTTTGCTTGTGTGCAAAACTTTTGTATTCCTTATCAAACTGTCATCGTCTTGATCCATAAATCTTCTTGCCTTCCTTCTGTTTTCTCTCCATCCTGTGGGAGAGGGGAGTAAGCCTGGGGCTGGGTAGGTGTTTTGCTGCTGTCCAGGGTCAACCCACCACAGAAAGGGATTCCCTAACCAGAAAGCAGGATTGAAGTCCTCGCATCCTATTATTGTTCTTTAAAAAGTAAAGAGACATTACACACGATTAACTTCCGTCCTTTGAAATATTGTTTGCAGTCAAAACCAAGCCAGCCATTTACAATTTCATAATTCTGGACACTGGAGTGCTCTTCTATTCTGGACTATCTTTACTTTTAGTATCACTGCCATTCCAGAGGCTCAGTTGATCTCTGTTTATGGCCAACTGTTCTTTCTGAGCAGAAGCCCTGCAAATCCTAACTGAAACTGAAATGTTAAGTTGGGTTTTTCCTTTTTCAGGTCTATGGATTCACACTCAAGGAATTAATACTCTTATGAAGGAAAGTGACTTTATACAAATAAAATATAGTCCCACTGTAGGGTTAAATTTCTATCAACAGTGAATAAGAAAGCTTCAAACTGAAAACGTGCAAACACTACTGCATTTGCCCTATTTGCAGACAATGGATGAGCATACACCTAGTGTCTGGATGCAACAAATGTCTAAAGTTACATGTGAATTTAAAGTATCTTTTTGAAATTTTCAAGTATCCTCTCTGACACCCTTTCAGGGACTTTCAGAAAAATATGATGTCCTTACTTGTAAAAATTGGAAGTGACATAAAAAAAGAAGAAAAAAAAAAAGAAAAAAGAAAAGAAATCTACCTCAGAAAACTTGTAATTCTATAGTGGCCAGAAGGAAAATAGAAATGTTAGCTATTCACATACTGTGTTTTAGAACACAGATTAATGTAAGGTCAATATATGTTAGTTGTGAAACAATATACTGTCAGAGCATGGATCTGGAGGGACTTACTAATTAATTGAATGAGGAAGAGGGTATTATCAGTAAATTGGTGACTATATAGGTTTTATGCATGTCCTAGTGCTATAGCAAAGGCATATCACCTGCTATTACTCACACTGCTCTCTTTAAAATATATCTATTGTAATAGATGTAAGAACATCTCTCAGGACACAGGAACTTGTTCAAGTACTCTCAGTGTAAACTTCAGACTTAAACACTCAACGTGTGATAATGCTCATTGACTTTATTTTTAATTTACGTCTGGACATCTATTGCATATTCCCAAAGTAGGAGTGAAAAAAACCACCATAGAACATGTGAAAAATTAAAAAGGATGCCCATAGGTTTTACTAAAAAAGAAAATAAAATGCAAAATTTTAGCTATAGTCATCCAAAAATTGCTTTTGAATTTTTTCTCAACGTTGTAATGTTCATAAAGTTCAATAAGAAGTAAATGATCCAAGATTTACAATATAGGACAGTTAGCAAAATTTGGAGGTACAAGTAACTGCTGGAGGTTTTGCTTCTGATTCTTTGTCATAAGCAGTGAAAGAAGTCATTTGACTTTAGAAATAAACTATTAGATTACATTAGATTGGACTCATTCTATTTCCCTGTGCAAAGCTGTTGTGTGAAGAGTAATCAATAAAGTATAACTGGAATTTATGCTAGGCCTTGCCCTATGCCTTTACAGAAAACCATAAGGGCATCATAGATAATAAATTTAATAAGTACATGAGTACAAGAAATAGGGAAGTATTTCTATTCTCTGTACATAGAATGGAATTCCTTAAATGTTCTGTACATGTGATAGCAGAGTCAAAAGTAACCAGAACAAGAAAAAATACCTCACAGCAATTTAATGTGTACTATTATTGATCTGCTGAATAACTGTTGCTTGCTAGTTTTCCTAGGAGATAAACATGAACTTTGTCTAGACATGCTGATTGTAATCCATCAAGCAATGATTAAAAAGTAATACTCTTCATTATTCAGAGAGAATATTAAAGACATCCTTGAATTGCAATTAGGATTTTTGAAACGCAAATCATAGAGAGATGTAATTTTCTACACCTTTTCACTGAAATAAGTTTCATGGGAAGACTTAGATGAGAGATGTACAAGCGGACAGCGTGTTGTATTCTGCCTCAGAATTCAGCAAACAACTTAAAATAAAACAAAGCAGTTAACATATTGCTCATTCCCTATATAAATACAGCCTACACTTAAAAGAAAGTGAAGTGCAATGTTAATCAAGATATAAAGTAAAATTTTTGTGAACAAGGAAGTGAAAGCATGCCCATCTTCCACTAGAGGAAATAGAGAATGCTTCTACATACAATATTGACTTTGAGTGGGTTTACATTTACTTTGGGACATATAGTTAATTTTGTAATGCCTGTTTGAGAAACACTCTTGCTTCTGATTCTGGATTATTTAAGGGTCAAATACATGTCAGACTATACAGTACTTAATCTTAAATGAGAAACTGCATCGTCAAGGTAGCTAAAATATTAAGAAGACTAGCTGAAAACATTAGAACTGATTTTTATCTCAAGTGTTGTTTTGATTCCCTTGGAAAGCTCAATTTATTATGAAGTTATTTAAAGAGCTGTAAATAGATATTATGCAATCCTTATATTTCAGTAGCTTCATTGCTTCATATTCCCTGAAAAGCTTTTTCGTTACATTTCTGAGTGGCAGCTGACTGGTGACCGTAAGTTAAGCCACTGTCAAGCCAGTAACAAAGTCCTGTGTTTTAAGGTTCATCTCATAAACATACCGAAGGGAACTTCTCACGTAGTAAAGTGATATATTTAGACGGTCAACAAATAAACCACTGTAGTTCATGGATGTCACTGAATTATGTGGTCTGTACATCAGGGAATATGGAAAAGGAGCATGAGAGTGATAACAGTGTTGTTAAACACAGTCCATGCAATCCTCTGATTTAATTGACTGAAGGCCAGATTGCCATCCATCCTTCACGTAGGACAGACTATGACCATGCCAACTATCTTGAAAAATGCACATTCTTGTCCATCTTTTGACAGCTTTAGATTCTGTTTCCTTATACTCAGAATAGCCAAACTACTTCAACATATTGGCTGCTGCCTCTTCTCCTTTTTCCTAGTGTCCTTGTATCCTGCCATTTCCCACAGAATGGCAAGGATTGAACCCTCTTTGGATTTTTCAGATGGTCTTCTAAACAAGTTAGTGTTTTGTGCCCTTTAGTATATTGGTCATTTCTCTAGGAAATTTATTTTGAATTAATTTTACTTCTTGTGGTTGAGTTTGCTCCCTTGTTCAAAGCTGAATCACGGTTCAGATAAGCTCTCCCATTTGCTACTAGAAAATGTTAAAGGCGTTTGATAACTTCTTAGATGACTTAGACACTGCTGTGTAAAGTGCTTTGCTATCACCTGGGATATCTTTGCAGATCTAAGGGGACACTTTTTGTCCCAACCTGGCTTTGTAGATGGCATAAACACGACAGTATGGTTAACTGTGAGGGAACAATTTACTCCAGGCAATTGAAAGGCCAAATAAAATGGAAATGAAAGAAAATGGCATACAGTTTACATATTTCACCTTGGTCTACCCAGGCTTGTTACCTCTAATAAATGTGAGCAGACTCTACGGATATATTCAAGTATGTCTGTTTTAGCAGCACTGACTTTAAACTAATGTGGACTTCTCTCCAGGCTGCTGCAGGTGACCTGTATAGCTCACTTCCTCGGTAGGGTTTGTCATGCACTTTGTTATTCCTCAACCCCATGATCACCCTTCTTCCCCACATATCGTTTTTACAGCCTGGAAGAGTCCCCAAACTATCTTTTCTTTTAGGATGCTGCCTGCCTGGCAAATACAGCCTATGTCATCTTTCTACCTCAGTGACATACCCCTGTAGAGGAAAAATGTTATTCACCTGTATGCAGAGCCTTCAGGTGTTATCTCCCTGCTGGGAGCGTCCTACCTGAGTATCGGCTGCTCCACCACAGCCTCCTTGCTCAAGGTAACTGAATCTCTGCTCAGCCCAAGAGCCTACAACTACTCTACATGCCTGTCCCAAAGACCTTCCCAGAGTTTTGCTCTAAAGACAGTGAACAAGCACCTGGTCTTCAGGTGGTGCAATTAGTGGAATGGTCCTGAAGTCTGTGGCACTAATTTTATGCTATCTATCCAGCCATCTGTACGGGCTGATTAGCTGGATTGTGTTTCCAGGATCAGACACAACTGCGTCATGGTTTTGTTTACAGATTATGTTATGCATGATCATGTTATGTCATATGTTATATCATGCATGGACTGTGATGTATCGTGTTTAGCTTGTTATTAGCCACCTTTATCTACACTAGCAAACATGAATGATGTGACAATATAACAGCTATGATCTTGTTTTCTTTGTATTGTAGCTTTCCATTTCTGAGACTTTGTTGTCTTTTTGTTGAACTACATTAAGAACAGGAGAAAGTCTCAGAAACAAAAAAAAATATGAGAGCTAAATTAGAATAACTCAAGCGGAAAAGTATAGCTGCTGCTTGCAAATGGAGATTTTATTAAGAATTCTCATTACAAAAATGAGATCTAAATAACCCTAGAATTAGCCACAGAAAGCAAAAGAAATGCTGTGTAGATCATAGCAGAGCAATGTGCTTTTTCCAAATGGTTAGATCATATCCTCATTCTCTAGAAAAATGGACTTGCTCTTAGAAAATGTTGTTTACTATAAGAAACGATCTTAGGCGTCGTGAGGTTTTATCATACCCTAAAAGTGCTTATGCATAAGAAACCCACTTAAATCATATAAGCATTACTCAAAGTGCAAGGCAATGAAAGATCAATATGAATGAAGCCACGTTCCTGAGTTTTTTTAGAGTAATAATTTTAATGGTTAACCATTATCTTCCTTGACCATGATTTCATTAATATCAACCAGATCACTGAAGTTTCTTGACTTAATGTCCCTGAAATACTTAATACATTTTATATAACAAAGTATAGTCTAAATCGAAAAACAGTAATTCATGAAAACATTCCTCTTTTCACCCCATGCTTCCAACACTTATAAATTGCTTACTGTTTTAGGGGAAAAAAAAAAAAAGTTTCTTGTTTCCAGTCTGGATTTCCCTTGTTTCAATTTGTGGACATAAAGTTTATATAAGAGGATATGGTAAGCAGGAGGAGTAGACTGTAATTTCACCTCTCCCATCTATATATAGAGTCATAAAATCAGCTGTTAACTTAGTATTTGAAAAAGTAAATAACCATGACTTGTTTTCAGTCATTCTGTGATTTCCTGTGATTTTCCTTTAAAACTCCAGTTTATGAACACACATCTTTAGCTATGGACACCAAATCTGAAAGTAATCAAAACAGAAGACACAAGGTCAGAAATAGAAGTTGTATAACTTCTTTCCTGCAGTTTATGATTCTGTTTAAGTGTTCAAGTGTTGCATTAATCTTTCAGATTTTATGGTTGGAATTTTTTTGTCTGTTGATAAAAAACATTGAAATTTCCCAGTCTTTTTCAGAAATGTTTAAGTACAGTTAACAATCTTAGTCCCAAGTATAATGACCCTGCATTTGGTCATACTGATACATATGCCTAGTAAGAAATTTATTACAAAATTTATGTTGTTCAATATCAGTGTCCTGGTTTTATTATTTACCATCATAAATCTTATTATTTGCCAACTTGACCTCAAACAACTGTATAGATGGCTGCTAAAAAAATTATAATTAATGATTAATTTTCCTTAAAAGTTATAAACTTTCCTTTACACTTATTTTTAGAGATTTGCTGGCCTTGTTTTAATTCATTTACCATTTAATCCATGCCTCATTAATTTTATATTATATTAATTTTGGGTAACAAGTAAAATTACACAGTTGCTGTGGCATATTAAATTAAAACTAGTGCTTTTATCAGCCACTTAAAAAATCTAAAAAAAATCCCATATTATGCTATTTTGACAAGATCTGATTGATATAAATTAAATTATTATCCTACTTTAGTTTTTTAATTAATTGAGCTTCATACCAATTGTTCCATCCTTCTGCCTATAACTGATGCTGTGATGACAGGATTATAACTACTTGAGTCACTATGTAGTCTTTTAAAATACTGGAAGAAAATTAGCTTCCTTCAACTCCTCTGGAATTTCCACAGTATTCCAAGATTTATTACGAATTAACATTACCTTCCAAAGATCTTCTCTTTCTGCTATTTAAAACTCTTAGTTGTACAAGTTTAAGTTAATTATCTACTATTTGGGGATGGGAAAGCACTGCTGCCCTAGGGAGTCCTTAAACTTTCCAAAAGTTATTGCATTTAAAAAGTCCTGTGCATTAGTTATATATTTTTCCATTGGGGCTTTATTTTTAGAACTATTTCCATAATACTGGCAGTTAGCAAATGGTTTTCTAATAAATTAGCCTTGCCTTTTAATTTCCGATTTTCTCCTTAATTTAGAATTTCTACTTAATTTAGTACAGATCTTAGCCATAAATCAGGGTGTTGGTGCATAATTTAGCTCTAATGTACCACATTGTTCACAGGGCCTTGACTGCTGTAAAGAGTGTCCCTACTGAGTGAATAGCAATAAGCTTACAAGCGAAGGCTGAGAGTTTTGTGGGGTCTGCTTGTCAGACTTCACTGACTGCCCCAACAGTTTGCTGTAGCTCTCCTTCCATTGCCTTCATTTCCCACACAGGTGAAAAAGCCCCTAAGGCTGTCGTTGGTTGTCTTGGTATGTCCATAAAACAGATGTTTCCCACAAGAAAGAATCCATATTTTCATTGTCACTTTTTTCTGTTCTTTTCTTAGCCCTTTTTTCCAGTAGGGGACATGCATGTCAGGGAAAGTTCCCAAAAAGAGAGCCATGGCATGCCTGGTTAAATATTCCATGGGGTGACTATATTGGCTGTGCATCAGGAAAAGCAGGTGAGCTGTACAAAGTGTTCTACACTGGCAGAAAAGTTTTTGGTTGAACGTCATTGGTAATTATGGTGTTGGTCAAAAGTTGCCCAGGGTTTCATTTTAACTTAATAACTTAAAACAAATTTTGTCAGCACGTTTCATGCAGTATGACTTGGATTGGCAAAATTAATTACCTTAAGAGCGGCCATGACAGAATAATACTATAGCCTTTATAATCAGATTTTAAATTACTCTGTACTATCACTTAAAGAAAGCTTTCATTTCCACAGATGGTATTTTCTGAGCTATTTTAGATGTAAAATAAAATGATCAAAAATCCCAACTGACATACATAGCTTTCATTTTTATTATTCCTGGTTACATATGTGCAAATCCTGAAATTTCTATTGTGCATGGCATATGCTGTTACTGATTCCGTTTTCACTAGTAATACTTCATCTTTTGAGGCTGGTGTGTAGCAGAGAGCTCATCAGTCCGAAAAAGAGACTGTCTAACAAAGCTCTAGCTGTATCTGTTACGGCTCAGATGACGCTTTCTCTGCACTATGTCCAATTGCCGCTGTATCTGATGATCTTTCAGGCTTAGGGAGCACCTGAGGCTGCCACTACAAGGTACATGTTCTCCCTCATGCATCACATCAAATAGGTCAGGTGGCAAAAAACAGCTCGGCAAGACTCCTGCGGCCGCACTGCACTCTAAGCCACGAAGTGTCCCCTAGAGCAACCGGCCTGTGATGCCAATGTCTCCGGTACAGTGGAACAGTCTTGTAGATAACGTAACGCTGCCCTGGGCCCTTCCTTTCCATCATCTTGCCCACCTGAAAACTTAGGTGCAAACTTTCAGTTTAGAGAACATCCTACACAGAACGTTGCGAATTTCTCTGCTGGCTGCTTGAACTGTATTCAGTTTCCATAATTGTGTTTTTATCCAGTGGATATGGAACATTTATGATTTACTCAGGACAGAAAATTATTATATGACTCGGTTGGTACAGATATGAATAGTCTCTCAGGTATTTTCAGTGTCTGAATTGAATTTTCTTGGAGATACAATAGATATTAAGAAGACGTTATTTTTTTATAACTACTAGGCAATAGTGAGAAGAAATGTGACAAGACCTGACACTAAATATTTTTGTTGTGGGTAATAAGAAATGTTCCTCCGCAATATATTGGAAAGTGAGATATGTACCAACAAGAGAGTAAAAAATGTATGTAAACATAGACCTTGTTTTCCTGTTCCTATTTAAGATCACCACACATTATTCAATTAATAAATCTTGCCTCTTTTTGAATTTTTTTTTCTCAGAATAGGGGGGATGTGGGCTTCTCCCTTGGCTGTAGGCATCTGAGATGTATCATTAAGCTTAGAACTGGGGGTTCCCAAGGAATAGTAAACGTCCTATGCATTTGTGCATTGTTCCTGAAAAGGACATAACAATTGTCATCCTCAGCCCCAAGGCAGAACACAGCTTTCCCTCCCGAGGGGGGATCTCTGGAGGACACCTGCCTGGTGTCATGCTCTTTTGGCCAGAGGTAAACGAAAGACCTGGGGCCTGATCCAAACAAAGCACACCTGGCTTGATGGAAAAACTCTCCATAGGGTTTAGATCAAACCTTTCATCTCCAGAATGATGTGTAGACTCCATTCAGGAGCAGTAAACGTAGTTTGAAAAAGAAAATAAATGTTTGCTTCCACCAAATAAGGACAACATTCTGGTAGTGTCTTGACCTTGACAGCATTAGTGGTGCCAAATGGGGCTGTACTGATGTATCACATCCCCCTTGGCTTGAATTAGAGTCATGCGAGCGAAGCAGCTAAGGTGTGATTAGTCATACTACCAGAAAAATCTGTTCTTGTGAAGCACTGACCAGTGTTTTTATTTCTTTTTTCTCTTTCTTTGTTTTTCTTTTTCTTTATTTCTGAAGCAGGACGGTAACTAAGCTCATCCATTGAACTGATAAATTAATATATAAAAAGGAAAGACAGGCATTTTCTATTTAGATGTGCAGAACTAAAGAAACACCATTAAAACTGAAATAGCTGGAATCCTGTTATTTTGTTGAACTTGTGAGAGACAATTGTCTTCCAAGCTTTTAAATTAAATACTGTAATTTCTCAAATTTTCAAAAGAAAAAAAGAACAGGATTTCATTCATTTTGAAGTTGTGAATGCTGCTTTTTCTCATTTTAATTTTTATTCTCATTATAGCAATTACATTCACAAAGTTTAATATTCACTTTCTTGACATGTGCTGAGGGAACTATACGACTACCTAACATGTTTTGAGAAAAACTGAACATTTCAGGATTTTTTTTTCCTACATGAATTTTTATACTTTCATTGCGATCTCCCAGGTACAGTTGTGTAACATCATGACAAACCTTTCTAAGGATTATTTCTCTAAAGACAGTTGACCTACTTTAAGTAGTATGCTCCTGTCACTGATTCTGTTTATTTGTTTAATAATAGTTGCACTTCTTGTTGTACTTTTTGTGCATGAAAATAGGATCTATTTTCAAGAACAATGAACTCAAGTTTATTTTGGCAGAAAAATGTTGTATGTAAATTTAATTATATACTTCACTGGTCGAGAATCAATCTCAACAAGTAAGAAATACGATGTTTCGGTACAGCAACAGTTTGTCGTATCTGAGAGAAAAGGTTGACCCAATGAATCAGTAACAAAGAGGAGCAATAGGCACATAACCTTATGCTTCAACAATGTGCATAACTGCAGTGGTGGAGGGTGATGTAACATAAGAGGAAGAACAAATCGCCATCCTAGCACAAGGCAATACTGTCCATTCCAGAAGCATCTAACTGCCTGTGGGTTGACCCTGTGTAACTCCCAGTGAAGGATTAGCGGAGAAATAATGGAGTGCTGTTTATGGGCAAGCGCATTATGTACATGTAAAAGGAGAAAGCGGAATATAAATAAGCATATTCTTTCTCCCCATCATCTGCTGTCAGCAAAAATGTTTTGGCAAAAGGGATGTTTACTGTGATTTAGCAGCATCAGGAAGTAGGGATTGACCTGATTATAGCAGCAACTCTCAGGCCTCAGCACTTTTGTTAATCATGTAAAAGCCTAAAGATGACTTGGGAACTAAAATTTAAGCTTCGGGGTTTGAACGCTCTGACTGGGGAGTGTCTTAACTGCAAGGCTGGGACGAAGCATGCAAGCTGAGGAGGGACAAGCGCCAGACTTAGTCCTTAGAGCAAAGGCAGAATAAATAGGACTGGGAAAATGAGCTGTGGTGAGGCAGGTGTGCAGTGCAGAGCTGAGATTCGTACCGGGGCATGCGGCCGCTGCAGGGGAGACCGCTGAGCAGCCTTCTCGCTGGGGCTGGGACACCTACTGCTCCTGCCAACCGCCTTCTGACCAAGCCTCTTCCTCAGCGAAGCAGTAGCACTGCAAGTAGCAAGCTCCAGTCCAAGTTTGCTTCTCAGATGAAGTAGCTTCTAATAACTGGGTATCTATTTTATCCGTTTATCGTTCTTTCCCTTTCCAGTTGCGCAGGCCAGAACTTGAATAATCAAGCTCTTTTTTCAGGCTGATGTTCAGTTATACGCTGGTACATCACCATAGTTCCTCAAATGTTCCTCAAACAGTTAGGTAAGTATTGCATTCTCCTGCAGGTGTTACTAGGGGATGTGAATAGGAGAAAATGTGGTGAGAAAAAGATTGCTGAAACATAGGCCTGCCTGTGCTGAGGCAGAACTGAGCTCATCACTGCCCGACACTATTTTGTGTAGTGCTTGTATAATGAAGCATCAGCTTATCTTAGAGCTTAAGATGTGACTACAACATTAGTAACATATAATTACATTATGGTAATAACATCATTTTTATAATGGCTTTTAACCTATAATTTCATTTAAGAATTTCCAAGATGCTTATTCCATACACAATCTCCGCATTGAATTTTAAGTACTGGGAACAAGGTATTTTCAGGGAGGTGCTCTTGGATTAATTTTCTCCCTGTTCAGACAGGGAGAGAAATTTGTTAACCTGAACATTTAACCATTTATTATAATTGTATCAGATGAACTTGGAATATTTCTTAGTTGTTTGAAAGAGAACTAATTTATTTTTCTACTAAAAGGTGTTTCCGGTTAATCACTTTTGCTGATCTACACCCCAATCTAGTAAGACTTCTAACTTGATTAGTCCTTTTGACTTGAGCGGGATATTGTACAAGTAATTATTGCCCACATGATATAAACTGCCAAATTTAAGCATTTTTGAGCTGTTGCACAGAGCTAATTCAGTACTGTGTGACTGCTGTCATCCTCCTGAGCCAGGAATTCTCTATTTCTAAACAAGACAGCCCTGAGCTAGAGGAGGGTAGGTGATATTTATCTGGCGTCTGAGGCAAGCAATGTTTTTACAGGGAATACTCTGTAATGCTCAGGTTCATAACACCCTTTTCATCAATTCAGATAGCGTTTTTCTGTTTCAGCGTATTCTAATGTGAAGAGATAGTCTTTCATTCGTTATCTGTAGGAGAAAACATAAGTGAACTATGGGATTTTAATGTTACATTATGTACGCATATAGAAAGTCTTGCAAAAAATATCATCTGGAGAAATCATTACTGTGTGTAATTTAAAAAAAAAGCATAGCCACTGAATAATATTATTTTCATCCATTTGTATCTACGTATTGCAACTGTGCAAGTCTTTAAAGGCATGGAGAGACTAATTTTTCCACATGAGTGAATGTTCAGAGTTAACGTGTAAATAACCTGGCAGCTTGCCAGAGTTATGAAATGACTGCAGCCCTGACATTTTACTGTACCTGCTTTTAGCATTCTGCTTATTGAAAACTATAAACTTGTACAAAAGAAAGGGGAAGCTGACAGAATACCCTCAGTTATAGCTCTAGAGAAAAAAATTACTTTGGGAAAGCCATTTTGGAAAACAATTTCAAAGGAACAGAGGAGGCACAAAAAATTATAACTTTCTGCTCTGTGCTTTACAGTAAAACTGCCTACTATTTCATTCTGTCCAGTTCTGTTGGTTTTCTTGTGTGTTTCTTAGACTGAGTCTATTTGTTCAATATGAAGCAGCAAACAAGGAAAAATTACAAAAGAATAAGTACAAATAAGTGAATACTCCACCGTTAAAGAGCTGCCTTTATGGGAATTTAGTTGTAATCTTTAGTGTAGAACAGAGCTAAAGGACATGGCTCCGTACTGCACCTGAAATAGGAGCTGAAGTGAACCATTACTACTAAAAATTAACTTCCAGTAAGATATCTCTCCATGTCATTCAAATTAGGTACTACAATGTTCTGCCTTCTAATCATGAACTTTACCAGAAGATGTGCTTATTGTTTTACTGTTCCTAATGGCAATTGCATTATTTCTCTCTCTCTTTCTCTTTTTTCTCTCTCTCTCTCTGTGTATGTGCATGCACACACACTCACACAGAGGCTTCTGAAGGAATGCTAGAGCACTGAAGTAATATCTAAATGATGTTAATATTTATTACTTCTGCGACAATACCGTACAACAGGTCTACACAAATACCTGAACATACAGCACCATACACTGTAGAATCAGAATAAAATGCCTTTCTGTACCTCCAAGACCTTACAATGTAAGTAAATAACTTGTGAGTCAAATGTCCTGGTTTTTGCTAAAAAGAATTGAGTGTGACAGGACACTTTGGACAGTGTTCTTTCATCTGAGATTTATATTTATGGTAGGTTTTCAGCCAAAAAATTCCCAATCATATATGTTGTAGGATTAAATTGGAAGGAACAGATCATCTCTGACCAGTTTAAATGGAAAAGCTGGAAAACTTGAACAGGAATTAAATATCAAGTCAATACCAGGACATCTTCCATGTAAGGAAGATGTGGCTATTGACAGCTATGGAAAATATAGACAGGTAGTCTAGGTTTGGCTGAGAATTAAAATATGTATAAATCAGGCCAGGGAGAGATGAACCTCCTGGGAAGCCTCAACTACATTTTGTAGTGCTACAGCATGCACAACACTTGCCAGGGATAATGAAGGATGAAGGACTATGTAGCCTCCCTTGCAGACCAGTTCTTGTACACAATAAGATTAAAACCAGCTTTTATTGAGGAAGCTAACTGTAATTTTAAGAGCAGTTGATGAAAAACATGATAGGACCTTGAATGCATTATGGAGAGCATTCAGAAGTTTCATGTTAAGATGAAAAAGGCAGTACCAGAGGCTAGAATATTTCTAGTTCATCATAATTTAGCTTCTGATGCATTTAAATAAGATTTGAAGAGATGTAATCAGGTAAAAGAAGGGTTTATTCGACTGTGCTTCTTAGAAGAATGTATTTTTTCCCTAATGCATTCATACCCAACATAACTTATTTCTAAGACACAAATGAAGCAAATGTAAAAATAATTGTACAAAAGCGCATGTGTTTCACGTGACTTTTACTAAAAGGCACCCAATGTATTTGCCTAATGCCATACCCCACACTGCTGTTACGATTATGCTTTCCTAGAAGATCACAGGTTCTGAATTAAACACTTCTTTTCTGCAGCTGTGCATTTCGAAATACTGTCTGACACTGCCTAAGCCTTTTTGTTTTAACAGCACATTCTTTTTCTCCCTCTGATCTGGAGACTTCATACAAGATCAAAAGAGAAGATGAACTACTTGATGGTAGCCTGTGCCTCTGGATGTTTGACTCGCATCCCGGCCTCCCCGGCAGCCCTCGTGTCCAGAGCTCAATGACTGCAGGAGTGAGTGATGCAGAAATGGGACTGACTGATCCAGGAGCTGGGGAAGATGCTCATCGTGTTATCAAGGTCTTAAGAAGAGTCATCAGCAGATTTGGCTCTAGTTAAGGTGCTTTAAGCTCTCCAACTAACTCAGCCCAGGTTGCATCTTAAGGGAGAGGCTGTGAGACTGCATGTCTCTTGTAACATCATTTTATCCTCTACTCCAGTTTAATTAAGAGGCATCAGGTATTAGCTAATGATCTTTAAATAATCTCTGTTTTGAGACTTAGGTTTTTAAAAGTTACTTTAAATGCTTTTGGTGTGCTTAATTAAAAATTATGTTCTCCTTTTAGCTAAATGTTATTCAGAAAGAGGCACACTGAAAAGCAAAGCACAGAATCCTTAGGGAAAAAATTTCATCTTGAATACTGAGTTTTTCATGCTGATTTTTGAAGTGGCAAACACTTCATATTGTGCTGCAGCGGTACACAAAAGCATTCCTGTTACATTCAAAAACGTACCTACTACTCCAAAGCTAAACATTAATACAACTGGTAACAAGGTCAAAGCTATCACTACAGCATGTTTTATCTCCAAGTACTTTTAAAATATCAAAATATATAAAGTAAATATTTAAATTGTATAACTGAAGGTTTATATTCCAGGAAATATTCTCCATGGAATAAATATAAGAGCAGAATTGGCTAAACATTTGGTTTTGTTCAGTCACAAACAGAAAACTTTCCCAAATCTGGTGCATCTGTAGTTTTCAAATCCTATTTCCAGGCCTGTAAGGAAAAAAAAAAAGAGACCATTACAGTTATGCTTTGTTTGTTTGTTTTCTCTCAAGCAATTGTATTTAAAAGAATTGACTATACAAAGCATGTCTTGTTTTTCACATCTGGTCCCTTATTGTCTATTTTCTAGATATGCATTAAAGTGAATTCATCGATGCAAACAGTCTCCGTCCACTTGTTGAATGTAGATATGTCTGAACGTTTTGCATATACCTGTTGAATACAAATTTGTCACATAAATACGTTTTCTTGTGATGAAGGTAACCCTGATAGTAGTTAAGTCTTCTTTGGTTATTCCCCACTCTATGTAATAACCCAATAATTTGAGTTATCAGACTTTTTAGATGAGCAGAATGTATACTCTGGAGTCCATTGACTTCAAATAGAACCTTGCAAATTGAGCCTGAGACGTAATGATGTATTCAAAAAGAATATAAATAGTAGGTTAGTCACTCCTCAGTGAATACCGTGAATAATTTAGCTTGTGCCTTTACTATTCACTACAGTCAATTTGACCCATATATTATCTCTCAGATACCAATCAGAAAGAAAAATGTTGCTTTCATTAAATTTCATTATAGGCACTGTCATACTATTTCTTTCTCCATTTTAGAGGAATAATCCAAAGCAGACTAAGAGATTTTAAAAGTTTCCACTGATTTGTCAACATCACATTTTCACTTTTTTCTTGGCTGCAAAGAGAATAGTCAGGTAAAATAGGGCATACTGGAAAAAAAATACCAACTGACATTGTGAACACACACATTACGATTACCATGTTTTTTCCTTCTTAAAAACATGACAACTTTTAAAACCTTTTAGGAATATGCCATCTACTTCACACTTACTTTTTTCCTGAGGAACATTCCTCTTGCTTTTAATGAGATCTCAACTGAAAACTCAATCCTAATTTTTGGCTTATCCGTTAAACTTGTAACTCTGGACATTGTAAACATGCACCCATAAGATTTTACTTGCCTGGAAATGAATGCAGCATTCTGGAAAGCAGCGTTTTGGAATGCAGAACTGTTAATAGGAAAAGGGGAAAATTAATAATTTGATATATTGATATTACAATTGCAGCAACAGTGTTGGAAAGAACACCTTGAGAAGATTTGAAAGTAAAGGTAGTTTTGTAGTGAAAACAAGCATGGCATTTCCAGAACTTTAATCTTAAGAATAATTTGATATATTGATATTACAATTGCAGCGACAGTGTTGGAAAGAACATCTTGAGAAGATTTGAAAGTAAAGGTAGTTTCGTAGTGAAAACGAGCATGGCATGTCCAGAACTTTAATCTTAAGGAATATGCACTGCTGGGAAAACTAGGAAGATATTATTGCTTATTTTGAAGGTTCAAAACCTTATTTTGTGCTATTGTTGTGAATTAATACTGATAACACTACAGTGAAGTCAATATATAATATGAGAGGATTTGTTCAGATAATAATAATAATAATAATAATGATGATAA
>NW_010542507.1:6811-7029 GCF_000687285.1 Phaethon lepturus | reverse complement strand
ACAGGCTTCAGGGGAGGTGCTGCAGCTGGGGTCACCTGCACAGGGTGAGCAGGGCTGCACACATTCCACTGAGTTTGGGAAGCAGATAGTGCCTTTTCCAGGGGGGTGGGAAGGCCTCCAGGTACCCAGAGGGTTGGGGGCAGCCATCTCCTACCCCTCTTTCTGCTTCCTCTCCACCAGCACTCGGAAAACCCCTGGGAGCTGCCCTGATGGGGCGT
>NW_010542507.1:3848-5237 GCF_000687285.1 Phaethon lepturus | reverse complement strand
AAGAAAGGTTGCGTGGGGAGGGGAGGGGAGGGCCCAGGACGGAAAAGAGGGGTGACAGGGCCCCGAGGGCCTGGGACTCACTACAGTTCTCGCTCTCAGTGCTGCCAGAATTTGCCAGTTCAGATTCTTTTTCCTTCTTCTCTCCTCCCTTCCTCTTCTGTAACTCTGGCGGCTTAGCTGTCCTCCACCTAAGAGAATACGTGGGTGTCTTACAGCTCTTATGAGATGAGGCTGCCTAGACACGTAGGCTCGCTCGTGCACTACGTGGCCGTACCATGCTGCTGGTGATGCGTACAAACCCTGCGGTGCACATTGGTGGTCTGACCTGCTGTGGACTACAAAGAGGGATCCTTCCTTACCTAGAGAGTCAGGCTCTCTTCCCTGCAGCGGGAGGCAGCTGCCAGCTAGATGGCCTTCGATTTCTTCTTTACTTGCTCTGGCCTCTCCAGCTTCAGCCACAGCAGCTGCTGTCCACAGCCAGTAAGTGCTCTGCCTGTTCTTCTTCATTCTGATGGCACGAGGAGAGTGAGGCTGGGGGGAGACAACCCACGTAAGCCTGAGATGGGTTCAGTCAACAGCATCCCCAGGGACGAATGGACGACAGCATCCTCGGCGCAGCCTCTGGGAGAGGTACCTTTCCTGGGCGTAGCCTCTGGGAGAGGTACCTTTCCTTACCGGGAGGCGGCAGTGAGCGCTGCAGCATCCCTTCGCGGGCACCACGGTGTCACGTTGCCATTACTGGCAGACGGCGCCGTGGAGCGTGCGCAGCACCTACTCGCGGTACTGCCATTTGGTCACCATGCAGCAGCGAGCATGGCGGGGGCGCGCGCGCCCGCACGTTCACAGTCCCTGTGTGGTGGAACAGACTTTTGGTCGCCAGGCGGCAGCGGCGAGGGCGGTGTGTCGCTGCGCAGCACCTGCAGCCTGGCACCAGAGCTCCGCTTCCGACCTTTGGACGCCGGGCAGCAGTAGCGAGGGCAGAGGCGTGTCCTCTTGAGTGTGCAGGCACACCCCTTTTGGTGGTGCAGCAGAAAGCCCGCAGAAGGCCACACAAATCAGGCAACAAAGCTACACCTCGTGCTGTGACATAGGGGCCGGTAGCACCCCAGCCAAGCCCACGAAAACTATACTTCCCCGTGCGCCCTGGGGAACTGACGTGGCTAGACAGAAGCGCGTGCCGTGGGAGGCAGCCTTCCTCGCTATCTGACCGGGGGCAGTGCCATTTCTCCCCCTTGCGCCAACACGGCTGGTAGCCCTGGTCTCCCCTGGGCAGTCCCCACCTCACGGCCCCGCCCACAGGTCCGAGCTCGCTACCCCAGTCACTCAGCCTTCAGCTCCTCCCTTGGCTCGCCCTGGCCCCTCCACAGCCCTCCCGGACACACACAGCAC
>NW_010542507.1:0-3443 GCF_000687285.1 Phaethon lepturus | reverse complement strand
GTGGAGTCCATCAAAAACGAGGAGTGGTCTGCAGGATGGAAGAAGAGAGGAGAAAAGCGGCAGCTGGCTGGACGGCAGGGGTGCAGCGAGAAAGTGGGAGGCAGGGAAGGGGATGTCGAGAGAAAGACAGACGGAAGAGATGGGGACAAGAAAAAGAACAGAAGCACAGGGAGAGAGGGAAAAAAGGGAGCAGGGCAGAGCTAGGGAATGCAGCAGCAGGGACAGAGCAGCAGAGGGAGAAAGAGGGAGTGGAAGGAGAATAGAGAAAGAAAAATAAGCACAAGGGAGCAGGATGGAGATGAAGAAAAACCTGGGATAGGCAGCACAACAGAGCGGGATTAAAAAAGAATAGGGGCAGGGAGCAGGACAGAGGCATGCAGTGAGAACCAACGGCACAGGGAGCAGCACAGAACAACAGAGAATAAAAAGGAAAGGGGGAGCGTGAGAGAAATGGGGAGGAGTGGGACAGATAAAAGGACAGAGCAACAGAGGGCAAGAGGAGCAGGACACTGGGACAGAATGACAAAAGAGGGGCAGTGAGCAGGACAGAGCGGTAGAGACACGAGAAGGACAGAGGGATAGAGAGACAAAGAGGGAGACGAGGACTGCCAGAGAGATAACGACCGGAGGGGTCAGGCACCGAAAGAAGGGGGCAAGGAGCAGCAGAGAGCGATGGAGAAAGGGAAGGATGAGGAGCAGCACAGAAGGTTATAAAGAGAAAAGTAATGTGCATGAAAAGGACTGAGGAGCAGAGACAGAAAGGTACGGGGAAAAGGGACAGTGAGACGGAGAAAGGAATAGGGTCAGTGAGCAGGCCAAAAGGACAAAGAAAAAGGAGAGGAAGAAGGAAGCAAGGATAAAGGTGGGGACAGGGAATGGGATGTACAGAGAGAGAAAAAGTAGGACACAGAACAGGGGAGAGGGATTGCGTGATACAATGAGAAATGCATATTAGGACAGAGAGATGAAGAAGGTAAAAACACCGATGGGCTGGAGGACCTGCTTCTCACACCCTTCTCGCTCCCGATGTCGGTTCCGTGGACTCAAAAATGGGACGTGGCACGAGACCGGGGAACCGGGGAGTGAAAGAAAAGGCACGGGAAACTTTTAAAAAAGAAAAAAACAAGAGAGCACAAAACAGCAAAAGGGAATGCGATAGGGATGGGGAGCAGACAGAACAAGAGCAAAACGAGAGAAGACGGGACACTGGACAGAAAGCGAGAAGAAAAAAGGGGTGGAAAGCTGGATCTAAGGATGGAAGCAAAACCAGAACAAAACCTGATATTTCTTACACAGTGTGGATAACGAAAATGAAAATATTCTACCAGCTTGAACAGAACTGCTTACAGTAGTGGCTTACCCTACATCTACTCTAAGTTAGCATCCGTTTCATGGCAGGATATGCAGAAATATAAACCCCACGAGAAAACACGGAAGGAGAAACATGCTTATAGGAGTAAGGTAAATGGATTATGGGCACAAGAGCTAATATGACTCAGTCTCGAGCCTAGCTCGTACGGTCAATAAATACTCAGATCTCCGAATGTAATTTCTGCAAATTCCACATTTATCCGTGCTCCTCAATTAAAAAAAATAAGTTGCATTCTCTCAGCATTAGATATAGGGTTGTTTGAAGATGCTGTGAATGTAAGGAGAGACTTCTCTTTTGCAGGTTCTTTGGAAAACTTACGCTGACCCTGAAATTGAGCGAGAAGAGTATAAGAAAATGAGAAAAGCTTACTGCGGATTACTTCGGTGGACTCAGCACGTTAAGGTAAGTACGGGCACCCGGGAACACAGAATCGGTCTCGAATCTGGTCCACAGCGGAGAGAAAGCCTTGGCTGCTTCAGTCGTCTAGCTTTTTCAAATCAATGGCAACTCTAAGTTCACTCCCATGCCTGTGCCATGAAGAGGGGAAAGATGTTTCTACGTTGTGTATAACAAGTTGATCTTCTATGCAAGTATTAATACGTTGCTTTCCCCTGATGTGTTTCTTGGGTATTGTACGATATTTTCATTGGTCGTGAATAAATGCGGTTGAAGAGTTTTTACTATTACTGACTTTGGGTATTTTTGGTTTGAAAGAAAACCAGGAAAACACCATACAGGAACTAATTTTATTTTAATAGTCTCTGAACTTCCAACATTTGAAAGGAAAAAATAATAGGGTAAGCGCAGGCGTCTGCAGCCATTACGAACAGAAGCAACATTAGTAAGATTCTCAATATTCTTTTATGGTATTTTGTGGGAAAAAAACACTGAGCCTAACATTTCTCATGTGTAAATTCTCGGGGGCTGGACGCAGAAGGAACCTGACGCTCTTAGTAAGCTGCCTGAGAATCACAGCTTATGATTAATGTCTTCTGGTTGCACAGGATGAAGCAGAGGTATAACTGATTTCTTGTCCATATATCTGGACAGACCTTTTGTCAAATCTGTGCAAAAGAAAACAAATGCTATTATAAGACGACAGTCATGGCACAAAGCCACATTACATGAATTCTCTGTTACAATAAGATAATTTTTATCAAGAAGATTTCCTAGAATCATAGAATACCTCAAGTTGGAAGGGACTCATAAGGATCATTGAGTCCAACTCCCCACTCCTCGCAGGACTACTTAAAACTAAACTGTGTGACAAAGACCATGGTCCAGATGCTCCCTGAACTCTGATGGGGCTCGGCACCCTGACCACTACCCTGGGGTCCCAGTTCGGGTGACCGACCACCCTCTCGGTGGACCTCTTCCTAATGTCCAATGTGAACTTCCCCTGATGCAGCTTCGTTCTGTTCCCTCGTGTCCTATCGCCGGTCGCCGGAGAGAGGGGATCAGGGCCTCCCCCTCCGCTACCCCCACGAGCAAGTTGTAGACTGCGATGACGTCACGCTCGGCCTTCTCTTGTCCAAACTGAGCGAACTGAGTGACCTCAGCTGCACCCTGTACGTCTCGCATTAGGAGACCTTTGACTGTATCAGTCACCCTCCTCCGGACACACTCTAATACCTCAATGTCCTTAGCGTTTTTCTGCACCGACGTTACCAATTGGGCTATAATGCTGCGTGAAACTCAACTGAAAGGAAATGAAATGGCAAGTTAAAGCGACAAACGTATAATTTAAGGCATGTGCAGCAATGGCAGATGTCGCTCAGTAGCCCCCTCAGTACTACTGTATTTTGTAGGACTCCTGAATATCAAATGAATGGCGTAAAACTGGAAAACACCTAGAGATGCATCGCAATCATACAAACGGCGTTCCATCAGTGAGAGAGTCCCATGCTATCCCAGATGTCCTCCTTGATCATGGAGACATACCTCTGGGATGCCTAGAGGGCCTTCCTCAACAAAGAGATATTGTTCTGGTGATTACAGAGTTAGTTAAGTCCAAAACAAGGTGTGAGGCCACAAAAATATGGGAGGTAGAGGCCAGAAAAAAAGTGGAGGC
>NW_010542506.1:0-40007 GCF_000687285.1 Phaethon lepturus | reverse complement strand
CTACCAAAACCTTGCCACACAAACCCAGTATGTATGTCAATAAAATAATCGTTTCAATCTATCCATTAGAGGGTAAATACAAGTGAATTGGAGAAAGAGTGAGGAAAGAATGCAGAGGAGACTTCTGTTAAATCTGCAAGTGTCATATGGCAGAATCTTGGTCAAAACCAAAAGCTATAGTTCTATGAATTACAGAAGAGGGAAAAAAATAGCTGAAAACTTTCATGAAATAGATCTAATTCAAACGGGAAATGCAAAAAAAAAAAAAGATGGAGAGATAACCAGATCACTTGTCTACAAGGTACCTTATACCTATCTGTGAAATAGGCTTGCCAGAAGCGAGAGCATAGCCTTATGTACAAAGGGTTACACTGGTTCCAGAATAAACAGGAGTTCTTAATGGAGATGATCACACAATCATATCTGTATGAGTGTAAGTCCACAATTGTAACTATGTCAGTGCAGTAAAGAGGACGTGCCTTGATAAATAAATGAAGTACACAGTGTTGAAAGATACCAGTTTATTATCAGATATTTAGTGAAGAGTAGTATTTACAGTCATATCTTTGTAATTTTAGATGACTCTAAATTATCAGTTCCTAACCTGTATTTGACATTACCTGAGAGTCACAAGTCTGCTTCTGGCCACTTTAGGAAGCAAATTCTGGAATTAGTAGACTCTGGCTACCAATATAAGAACATATTTTAATGTGGGGGTTCTTTTTTAATAGTGACTTCTGACTATGTAAAGTGCTGTACTTCATGCTGTATGTATATGGATACGCACTTTTGTACTTTAGGTGTGTATACAAAAATACACAGTTTGATGAATTAGTTCCAATACACGTTAGTTTCACAGACTGTATTAAAATATATAATGAATGAAAAATTAGTAACTGAATAGATGTAAACTTATGCAGTGATAAGTAAGTAACAAATGTAAATGGGATTTTCACTTCTGACACAAGGAGGGATCCAAGCACTGAAGCATGTAGTTCTATCATCGGTTATTTTCTTGAGCACATGAAATTTCCTTCACCTCACAGAAAAGGTAGTATTTTCAAATGCAAACATATAAAATGAAACGGATAACTGAATACTATAAGGTTGAATGTATTTAGCAGGCCTAACTGATGAGATCCATGAAAGACTATAAAAAATGCCTGTGAGATTAATCTGTGCAGAAGAATATGTCAAGTATTGAAGCAGCAGCAATGATTGTAGCTACTTTGGGAGCAGCGTTAGTGGTAAAAATACATATGCTGAAGACCTAGATGTACTTTATCATAACAAATCATGTATGTATAGAGTACGTCTGAAATGTTGGTTGGAAAAAGTACTGCAAATTCTAAGAACAATAATCTCACTGTTTCCTGTTGATCTAGAATTTGTCCCAGATGTTTGGAAGCAGATAAGCCATCTCTTGTTCTTGGGGGCAATCTCTGGAGGACAACAGACCAAGCCTAAATCTTCTTTTAATAGCTGCTCTTCTATACCCATGTTTGCCTGCAAGATAAGGCTTTATTGTACTGTACATGGTTTACTACTAAGACCACTGGAAAGACTTGATTGCTTCTGAGAGATGAAGCACTTACAATGAGCATGTATCTCAGTGGGATCCATTCACAGTTGGGACATTTCGAACCCTCATTGGAAACTATCTGTAGCACATAGCATAGGGAGCCTTCCATTTTGTGCTCCCTTTGTTCAGACTATCTGGTAATCACTGCTTATACTAATTATGTGATGTTATCCTTGTCTTAGACCTGGCAGTAATGAGACCCGTGCAAACCCTTCCTCAGTGGGATAGGGTGGAGAAAGCATGCTCCCAGCTGTGCTTCAGATTGGACACTTTACAGCTCTGCTGGGTACTTACAAAGTGTATGGAGGGAACAGCTTCTGTCCTTGGTTCATAGTCAGAAACTCCAGACTGTAATTATACACCTCAGCAAGATAGATGAACTTGGCAGCAAGAACTACTGTTTGCCTTTCTATTATGGCTAAGTAGGCTGGTTGAAAGTGATGCATTGTTACCTCGACCTGTCTTACTATGATCTGACCTCTTTGCACACTGGGGCTGATGGGAGAGCAACAGTACAGCTGTGACAGGTCAGTTAGGATAACATTCATTGGGGCATGATGATACGGTCAGGCCATCTCAAACATATCTTTCTGAGAAGTACTGATTACTTCCAGTAAAAGTACTTCCCCCCCTTTCCTTCTTCTTCCCCCAGCTTTATATGCTGAGCTTGACATCATCTGGTATGGATATCCCTTTGGCCAGTTGGGGTCAGCTGTCCCAGCTGTGTCCCTTCCCAACCTTTTGCCCACCCTCAGCCTACTCGCTGGCAGGAACAGAAAAGGCCTTGGCTCTGTGTAAGCACTGCTCAGCAGTAACTAAAACATCCCTGTGTTATCAACAGCGTTTTGGTCACAAATCTGAAACATAACACCATAGGGGCTGCTGTGAAGAAAATTAACACCATCTCAGCCAAGACCAGTAAAGCCAAGAGAATCTGCGTATAGATCTGAGTTCTGTATAGGTACTTATTCTACTTCTTTCTTTTCTTAAACTAAAATATGCTTGTAGCTGGGCTTTTGAAACAAGATAAGTCTAACTCTAGTGTGATGAAAACATAAAGTATTCATTAATGGTCTTTGGAGAGTCTTTATACCTTTCTCAGAGGACAAGTGCAAGGGGACAGCCAATGCATTTGAAAACTGATAATCCTAATGGAGGAAAAAAAAAGAAACAGCAAAAGGAAAGAATAGAATTAATTTTCTTAAATTCCTCCTTGGCAAGTCACATATTGCAGATGGCAATTGGACTTTCCTCATCTGACCCCATTTTTCCATATTTAAAAAACCAAATAATACTGCCTTTCATTGCAGTGCTATCTGACTTGTTAAAATGTGGGTTACTTTACTTACATGTAGACTTAATCTTACTCACAGAAATTTCTTGAAGTCTGGGACTAATACCATTTAACAAGTTAAATTATCTGTGTTGATGCTAATGGATTCACTAGTCAAATTAAGTACATTTTTTATTGCATCTCCTGATTACCAGCCCTTCTTTGGTAGCTGGCTGACCAAAGTGAGTTCTATTTAGTATTGCATTTCGGGACCAACTTTGTCAACAGGACTTCCAGATCAGTGAATGAGTAGCATTGTTTCAACTGGAACTGAGATAACAGTCCAGGTCAAGTCAAGGGCCAATGATAAATATTCAGCACTGTTAAGTCAGGACACTTATTATGGCATATAATTACTTGGTTTAGGATACATAAATGCAGCTACTGTACTTTTAAAATGTTGTCATTACAGTCCCTTAGTCCTTTACCAATCTATGTCACTGTTGCCTTAAATAACATTTCTCTTTTTTAAATACATACAAACTTTTAACTGCTTATTGCCTTTTAGTATTCTATCCAGGAAGTTGTCATCCTCAGCGTATACAGTAAAGGTCAGCAGCTGTCATGTTAGGTCTTTAGTGTCCATTTAAGAGAGTTTATATTAAATGGTAAAGATGGCCTCTGAAAGGAAGGGTATGCAGTATGACTTTATGTACTAAGTTCAGCAGCTGAGCCTGGGGACATTTGTCTGTCAAATTACTATCACATTCTATGGGCACTAAAGTATGACCATCAGTGGAAGACTTTCTGCTAGAGGATGGGCACCCCAAGATTCTGCTGGGCCCAGTTCAATCGGGTACATTATGCATAACAACTAGCTCTGGTGGCCACAATGAAAAAAAAAAATTGCTTTGATGTGATTTACTACAGTGGATGCTGAATAGACACTTTTGTCACAGGGTAAAACATCTAAAAATGAGCATGCTAGGCATTTTAGAGTCTTGAAAAAAATGTGAAGAGTCATGTAGATTCATTCAAAACAAAGTGCCTGTCATGTCCAGAGAAGAGCAAAGAAAGAGATCGGGAAAAAGTATGTAGGAGCGCTTCCTACAGGATTTCTTTTTTGCAGATGAAATAGTGTTTGAATGGGTAGTAGGCAAGATACAAGTGTTTTAGCATCAACATAGTAACATGAAGTTTTATCTTTCCATGCTTTGATGACCCATGAAGAATTACTTTGTAAAGCTTGTTTGATGGCTCTAGAGATGCGCTCAGAAAGTATGTTTTACAAAACTTCTCAGAAATAAAGACATTAATGTCTTCTGTGCTAAATAGTAAAGCTGTATGTTAGCTGTTTAATTTCTGTAAAATCTTGCTCCTGGTTTGAAATGAAGTTTAATATTACCCTCCCGCTTTGTGACATGCTTTAAGTTTACAGTAGATAAAAACTTCAACTGACTCGCAATAGGGATAAAAACAAACAAACAAAACAAAGAGTCCTAATACAGACATCGACCTCATACTGTACTGTGGGTAACACTGCTCTTGCTCATCTCTTGCTGCCTTTGCATTCGCTACATTGTGGGAAGTGAGAAATTCTTGTAGTTTTCTGGCCACATTTCTTCTCTTTACTAAACAAAAGCAATGCAAACTGACCTTTTAAATAAAGTTCTTTATTAATATATATCAAAACAGTTCACAGAAAAAGGAGCATTGTTATTCCCATTATATAGATGGGGAAGCTGAGGCATATAAAGATAAGGTCATTTGTCAAGTGACCCAAGAACCCACCTGCAAAAATAAGACCAGAACTTGCACCACCTGAATCCCTGTGCTCCGTTCACTGCGTCACATTGCTCTGCTTTTTTCTACAGAAGTATTGTGCCAATTAATTCTGATTATTCAGTCCTTCACTGACCCTTTCCCTTACAGGAGATAGCCCAAAGCTCACTCAAGGTAGTGAGTCTCTCCAGTGAGGTTGTATGATTTTGAATAAATCATGTGTTTTGTGAAAAAAATACTCCCATTTACATTCATCATGCCTCTGATATCATATGGCCAAATACTGTATACTCAGGATATTTATTAATAATAAGCAAATGTTAACAGAGTTACAACCAATTCAGAGGTTTCCTTCTTATAACTCATATGGTGGACATTATTGTATTCATAGAGTTTGAGGACTGTATCAAAAATTAAGTAAAAGCAATACAAAACCCTAGATCTTAAGCTTGGGGCTTTATTGAGACTTTTACATGAAGCATTTTTGCTTTGATTTGAGGTCATTAAAATCCTATAAAATGGGATCATTGAAAAAAGGAGGAAAGATGGAAGAAAGGACAGAAATTAAAGGTTATACAACCCAAGTGGCTGGCATGTCACACGGTTTAAGTAGGACGCAATGTTAAACTTACCCTCTTCCCTGTCTCTGTTTAACTCTTCATTTACAGTACTTAATATTTTAGGCTGGTTTCATAAGGAAATGAGACCCGTGAAATCTCACTTTCACTGTTTCACTGCCCTCCAGAGCAAGAACTCTTGAAACTTCACATCAATTAAACAGTAGAATAGAAGTCTTGAACTCAGAAGTTGGTCATACAAATTGGTCATGAAAACTGGTTAGTCAGTGCGGGAGAGAGACCCACTGAGATAAAGTCATGCAGAACTCAGATCTCATGTATTCTGAGAGTCTGGCAGGCCAAAATCACACACATGCCCACTGGCTTGTCAGCGTGCCAGAAAGGTAATAAATTTGGAAAGTTAGTCTGAATCGGCTTAGTCCCTGCTGTAATTCAGAATGACTCTACGAAGCTACATTAAAGCTGAATTTTGCTCAGACTTGTTAGAAAGGATTCAGTAGCTCTTTCAAGTAGTTGCAGTCGTAATAAGTGTGGTTCAGGCTTGACAGTAGCAGAGACTTCCCAATGAATAGCCAAAGTGAACTAACAGATCATGTCTGAAAAGCAATAAGCCTATCTGCAGAAGAGGTGGAGTAAGCAACGAGACAGGCCGTTTCAAGAAAGGCACATCAATGAACTCAAGAGACAAACAAATCAGTTGCCATATAAAGCTAACAGAGAAATGTAACTCGAAGCTCATGAAATGAGAACAGAATGTGAAGTATAAAAGTATTGGACTTTTACTTTAAATACCTTCCAGTAACTAACACGGAAAGCACAACCAAGTGGGTTTAGACATCATCTGTAGAAACTAGGAAATAAGGTAGGTGAATGTAAAGCTCCACAGCTGTTCCTGTGGCTACCCTTATTCCACATTATGCATTGGAGTTTTCAATAAATTAACAGTCTCTTTTGAACAGGATTAGGATAAACTACAAGAAACAAACAAACAAAAAACAACCCAGCCCTTCAAAATGCAGAATACTATTCTTGGCCATTATCTTGTTGCTGTGGGTTAACCCCAGTGGACAGCTAAGCACCACCCCAAATGCTCAGTCACTTCCCCCCTGCTACTCCCAGTGGGATGGGGGAAGAGAAAAGCAAGAGTAAAAGCAAGATCAAAAAATATATAGTTTAATAAGTGAAGGAAAAGTGGAAGAAGAGAGAAAGAAAACAAAACAAGTGATGCAAAGGCAATCACTGCCCAGCCAGTTCCCAAGCAAAGATGGCTAAGCTCCCTAAACCTTCTCTCTTCCCTTTTATTGCTGAGCATTATGTGATATGCCATGGAATATGTCTTTGGTTAGCTTGGGTCATCTGCCTGGTTGTGTCCCCTCCCAACCTATTGTGCACTCCCCAGTCCATTCACTGTGGGGCACAGATTGAGAAACAGAGAAGGCCTTGTTGCTGTGCAAACACTGTTCAGCAAAAACTAGAACATTAGTGTGTTATCAGTATTGTTTTGGTCAAAAACCTAAAACAGCCCCACATGAGCTACTATGAAGAAAATTAATTCTATCCTAGCCGGGCCCAGTACAACTTACGTAGCAGATTCTTAATACTAAGCAGGTGTGCTCTTAAATATATATTCTGATCTTTCTCAGTAAAGTGCTCTTTTTAAAAGATACCCTATTACCATTCTTAAAGGAAAAAAAAAATCTTCATTTTAAGGATTCCCTTAAGACTTTTGTGGATACAGAGACCTCAGGATTCTTGTGGGAGGAAGGCTGGGATCTGTCTCTCAGTTTAAATGCATATTTTAGGCTGACTTTTTACATTTTGTTCTATCAGTAAGTGCTCTTTCTTTCTCCCTCAATACATCCATGCATGGGTGCTGCTCATTTCTCAATTCTGAGGCTGTCACTTTTCTTTCTAACCAGCCTTCTGTGCTGGTGACTGCTGCTATAGCACTTTTGCTTTGGCTGGGCAGGCAAAGTGAATCCCAGTGAAGCAATATATCAGTTATGAAACTCCCACCAGAAATTTTAATATCAGCACCTGTGATCGATGAAGCCAGTCTTCCAATAAGTGTGTGGAGGATTTCAACACATAATTTTCTCGGTGTTAAAGTGAACTTCTCACATAAATCCTCAACACAGTATATCTATGTGGGGAGCCTGACTGCCTGGAAGAAAAGCTACTGTATAATATCTATTTTGTTCAGAATTAGCATCCTTTCTCCCCATCTTTCAGGGTTCCTCTCCTGTATCACTGCCCTGTCCTATACATATGTATTGCAGTGCCCTAATTTGGTCACAACTCTTCCTGTTTCATAGATACCCATGCACATTTATGTACATGTCAGTGTAATACATGCCTAAGCCATCTGCTAACTTTCCTTGCAAATGTTCACACAAAAAATTGACTGTGAGTAAGGTTCTGAACCTGCCTGTCCAAATGGTCCATATTTGTTTGATTTCTCTAGCAAATGCATAGATCCTATTAGTGAGACTGATCCAACATATTTCCATGTGTCAGCTGTACCTGCTGCAAGTGTCATTCTGTTCAGTGGTAACAGGACTTGCATCCTAAAATAGCGAGAAAACAAGAACATCAGGTCCTTTTGAGGATCTGAATCGCTTTTTCTACCATCTGCTGACCAATGCTTTGAAAGAGAGAGAGTCTGTGTCTGGATTGACACCTTTCTTCTTTTTAAGCCAATAAAAGATTGGCCTGTAAAAGAGCCTAGACATGCCGTGTTTGCAAGAGAAGCATATTAGAACATAGAATGTCAGTGGCATCATATGTTTGCAGCTCATTACAATATACAGGAGCTGATACAGGTATTCTTTTAGTCTGTTATTTATATTTAATTATCCTTTGAAACTGATTAATTGTGTGATAAAACTCTATTTTATGGTTACTCTAGATAGTGTGATACAGAAATGGCACAAGTTACATGAGAGGAGAAACTGATGTGAAGAAAAGTGATGTTTGAATCCCATGTTTCATTGTTACAGTGTTAAGACATATCGTTTGTGGAAAGATTCTTTAGGTATTCTTGTGTGAATAATTTTTTCATCAATAGGTACATAGCCAAAGTGAGAAATCGTAAGAATTCAAAGTTACACTGCAGGACCCAGTTTAATCATCATCAGGTGTAGTCAGTAGAAACGTTTGCATGGTCAGAAGGAGCATGCAAAAGGAGTTCCTTTCTCTGAAGCGTCTGTTGTTAGCCAGAGAAACTCTTCTAGATGGACCAATGATCTATCCTAATAGTGTGTATAGAATAAGGAAAATAAAAACATATTCCCTGGTATCCAAATTCAGATATTCTACATTTCATATATGCAGCTATATATCCTCATGTCATCCATCATTTTTTCATGTGAAATTAGTTTCATGTGAAATCAACCATTTTTAAATTCCATTTTAGATGTTATGCAATAAGGCACAGTCAACCATCCAGGGAAAGGTAATCTTATATTTTAGTCCAATAAGATACCTTTCTTGCATAACATACTCATTTTAATTGTATGCATTTTACTAAAAAAAAATTTACTTGGTGGTAATTCTCCTGTGTTCAGCATAATATTGACACAATGAGCTCTTTTCTTCCTGATTTTGAAGTAGTGTGTAACTGCATGGAAATTCTGCTGTAATCTAACCTCAAATACATTCAGTTGTATTGAATTACTGTGGAATTCTGCCTGCAACCCTAACCTCACAGACAGGGATCTAGTACTGATTCAACTCACCTTTGTGCTCTCACAGTCCCAGTATACACTCGATACTGGGACAGGCTGCAACTGTTTTTTACTTCTGCTGGCTTATGGGACGCTAT
Organism: Phaethon lepturus; assembly: GCF_000687285.1. Taxonomy (NCBI): domain Eukaryota; kingdom Metazoa; phylum Chordata; class Aves; order Phaethontiformes; family Phaethontidae; genus Phaethon; species Phaethon lepturus. The sequence goes on along the minus strand of NW_010542506.1, from coordinate 30,969 downwards.
TGCTTTGACTGGAGCACAGCCACAGCACCGTCGCTATGTGAAATTTTGCTGTGCCGATCATACAGTCCGGTTTTGGAGGCAGTCACACAGTCACCATTGAAAAATCCTCCTTCAAGGACTTTGGGAGTCTCTTTTATTGCCTAGGCAGGCTGGAGTTCAGGAGGAAATAGATTCACTGATCTTCAGATTGATCGTGCTAAGAGGCGAGCTAAGCAGCTGTCTCTGCTTCTGCAATCTATACCATACTTGTTGTTTTCTTTGCTGTTTGTCACACAAAATGCCTGATGCTCAGTCTGCAAAGGGCAATCTTAGCAGGGCCACCATGTATCTACTCATCAGCAGGGACAGCTGTAGCAAAATTTGTCTTTATACCTCTTATTGGTAGGCTACCTGAATTGACTTTTGTTTCTTCGCTTGTACCTTGGATATCACCTGAACAGAATTTGCAATTTCCCTGTAACTGTATTATACACTTGGAGGAAATAGTAATTCCTATTCGCTGCTCTTGTGGGACAGACACTCGACCTTATGGGGTGTGCTTATGTGGCATGATGCTGCAATGCTGTGCAGGCTCGTGACCCAGAAAAATCATAACTGTGTTAGCATGACTGAGCAAAGGCTAATTATCCCTTCCTTTGATTACTGCAAGTAGTCTGACTGCCCTACAGAGCCTGCTATTAGTGTACTGCCTTTGGTGCCAGAACGAGCTCATCTGGTGTTATCTAGGAGGAGGGAGTTGGGGACTTCTTGCAGCAATGTCTTGCACAGTGTAGGCATATGCTTGAAGTCTTCACACACAGTTTATTTTCTTCCACTAGGGGTAAAGATGTTCCTAAAAACGTTTCAAACTGTTTCCCATCGTATTCTTACCTCTCAGCCATATCTATCTTCCTTCATCTGTCAGCCTCCCGCTACTTAGTACCACTGTTCTTACCTGCCTCAGAGGCATTTTGTCCCACTTCTGCTTATAACTTCTCCTTGCCGAGTTCCTGAGCTGGTACTTGCAGCTGCTGGTACTGGTCCCTTTCTTCAGTTGCATCGTTGACTATGCCTATGGCTCTAGTTTTTCTTCCTAATGCTTGTAACCTCTGGAGAAGATGGCTTCTAAGTATTTTAGCAGTCTATCCCTGTTGTTTCTTGCCATACATCCATCAGTTTTGTCTCCTCATCTGGTTTATGTTTCATTTCTTTTGCTAAAGGCACAAGAGGAAAGGTGATAAACAGTGAGGGCATGAGGGGAAGAGTCACAGCACTGACCTCCCACCTGTTCCACAGCCATGGGAGAGGTGCAAATGAAGAGAGAAAATAATTTGGGCTGATAGCCAACCAAAGCAGGCCATGTGAGCTGCATTACTAGGAAACCAGAGAACAGGGCAGAAAGCCAGTGCCTAAGGCCAAATGCTAGAGGTTAGGCAGGCCTGGGCTCCAGAAAAAACCTTCTTACATGGACTCGTCAAAACTCCAATCAAATTAATGTGAACTGTGTATATATTTACCTGTAGTAGGAATCTCATACTGTATGATTTCCCTCATCGTGCAATAAAAGCCCTGTAGTTCCTCTTCCTGCATTCTCCCTGTCCCACAACCTGTTCTCACCTGTCTTTTGCACCTAAAGGCTTTTCTTCTGCTGTTTCACTGGCCTCTGTGCTGTATGGGTACTTCTAGCCTGTTCAGAAACTCACAGGAAATGAGCTCAAAATTACTGTGTGACCATCCTATACCCAGCCAGCAGAAAGAAATGTGACTTTTTACCAAGTCATAATAAAGCAACACTTAAAAATAACAGGTCTTGGAATGTGTCAACAACTATTTGTTGAAAATATTTTGACTAACAAGTAGTGATTTTTTCATCTAGATTCTACAAAGAAATATACAAAAAAAGTTGAGTACAGTAATTAATATTTCAACCACTGATGTCTAAATAATCTGACATGATTACTGTTGTAGTTGCCATTTGCTCTTCTTTATTATCATTTATCATAGCATAGAAAGGTTATGGGCACATGATTGGTGAAGACAGATACTGGAACATATCAACAATCAAATGTTTTACACACTGAAAAAAATAAGGGATGTTTAGCTTTTCTCTTCATCAAAACAGAACTAGAAATGAAAGCATGAAAGCACGGTTTGAGTATGGAAAGGAATTTTCATAAGTGTATTTCCAGAAAGCTGGAGACGCAATGAAAATGTGTCTTCCCTCTGCAGGGTTCATTGCTTTTTCTTCCAGGGAGATTCTACATCACCCTTGGCCTGTGACTGCACAGGTGCAGTGAATAAATTTTGTGTGCTAGTGAACTAACGACAAATGGCAGCGGCACAAAAAATCAGAATAGTGGCAGTAGTGATGTCACCTGCTACCACCAGAGAAACAGGGCATCACCCCTTCCACTCCTTCCAGTCCCACAGTTCTGAAGCATCTAGACCTTATGCTACTTGCTTTATCTACAGAGAAAGTTAGTTGTTTTCATTTCTCTCATGTCTCTCATTCATGTCCCCAGCTTTCTTGTAGGCCCCCTTTAAGTACTGGAAGGCTGCAATAAGCTCTCCCTGGAGCCTTCTTTACTCCAGGCTGAACAACCCCAACTCTCTCAGCCTGTCCTCATAGGAGAGGTGTTCTATCCCTCCGATCAGTTTGAGATAGAATCAGACCATGTTTAACCTTAATCCAGATAACAAAAGAGTGCTGGAGAGCAATTAGTCTGGGGTGTGGTTGTGGATAAAGGAGTGCCAGAATGTGGCAAAGCAAACCAATAGTACTTCTGGTTAACCTTAGAAGATGAGAATGCAGATGCTCTTTTTATCAGCATGTAGCTATAGGTATGTAGCTATTTCCTAGGGCACCTACATGCGTGAGGGCTGAGAGACTCGCTCAAGTTCAGTTTGTCCCTTGTCAATGGCAACTTCAAGGTGAACCAGCTCTAATCCAGGAACTTTACATTTGTGTCAGCTTCACTTTATGTGAACAAATGCTCCCTCCCTCTGAAGTATACTTGTGCCTCACACATAAGGTGTGCATGATATATTTCCAGCGGTGAAGCCATTTTAAGGAACATCTGCCCATAGCTGTTCCTGCCTCTGTGCTACAGGTTGCTATCCCCTTGGTTATGGTAATACAGCTAACTGGTGCTTACCTGAAAACCGAAATAATCCACCAAAAGAGGGATGATGCCAATGGCTCGGTTTACAGCCTAACGCCACAAGTAGTTATTCATCAAAATGCCGTACAGGCATAGAAATGAGGGGTTAAATCAGGAAATGGACTTCTTAAATCTGTTTCACTGCTAATTTACCTCAGTCAGGAAAAGGTTTTGACCTTCCTGTCCCAGTCTTCTCTCTCTTCTAGTTTCAGAGATGCTGTTTCCTGAGCTTGTTCAGATGCAATTATCACCTGCCCCAAAGGTAAACAAAGTTCAGTAGGGCTAAGGGGCTTGGCCAAACCATCAATGAATCATTAATCCATTGTCACTTATCATACTAGTAAGGTGCCGCTATTTGGTCCGAAAATGCTCAAAGCTCAGTATGATGTTCTTGACACACTGAATGATGTATTTCATATAAATGTGCAAATTGGTAACCCCATTTCATACAGGCACAACTGAGGTAACTCGTTACCTCTTGCTGTTTCTTGTTTGAGAATGGCGTAACAGTAACTGAATTACTTTGAGATGATGATATGTTTAGCCTCTTGACCATGTCTTTAAGAGATACTGTTGACAACAGTAACTTGGAAATGTTCTTCCTCACATGAGCTATGGCGTGGGAAGGAAAACTACACTTGGGTGAAGGACGACTTTGTACAAATGCAGTGATATTGAGGCACAGTGCTTTGTTCCCCTGGGGAAGCTGCACCTCAGAAAGCGTGGTGAGTCTGCTTACAGCTTGGGCTAAACTTTGTTCTTCTTTGATAGAGAAGTTAGATACTTGCCTAGGCCCTATGGTCAATCAATGTTGACATTCAGTACTTCTATGTTATACTTTTCCTCATGGAGAATGACATGGAGGCATTTTGTCCTCTCTCTGGCAATTCCATATTCTCCATCTCTTTTTCTTTCACTTCTCTCAGTCTGAAAGATCTTGTTTGCGTCATGAATAGACTATTTCAGTTGGAAGGGACCTGCTAATGATTTGCTGTTTCCTACCACATGGCTGATGAACGTAATAAGGAGCAGGAGATATTGCAAGGTCTAGCAGGCTCTCTGCTGGGCTTAGCATATTGTTCTGTATGCTCCACGACTTCCTGCTAAAAAGTAGTCCAAATACCTTGCAAACAGCTCAAACAGTGTGCACATCTGATTGGAAAAAAACAGTGTGCTGAGTCTAGCAGTGAGCCCAGAGCAATTTCAGTAAAATCAAGAAAATAGCACAAACTTGATGCCCAGTAAGACAGAAAACTTACTCAAACAGGCTAGAACTTTTTTTTTCCTGATCTAAGAGAGTTTAAAGACTATGCTGGTTCTGTTTTTCAACAGTTCATTAACAATAAAGGCATTTATGTGTCCAAACCAACAATTCTGTGAATCTTAGATATGAACAGCAAATAGGGAGAAATCGTATGACCCTGCAACTTTTATGCAAAAAGGCAGAAGAAGTGGCATGAATCCTCAAAACCCAAATAGAGGCATTGTGTTACAATAGGGGGTGTTTTTTGTAAACAGTCTATCCATTCTTGAAACCAAGGCTTGCATAGCAGTTGAAGGGTCTTTGGACATTAGTATTAGAATTTTTATAGCACACATAATTAAAATTGCAGTTTAAAAGGTAGATGCTTTTTAATTCACCATCTGTGTAGTGAAGTCAATAATGAGAAAATTAGGCTCTGCTTTAATTAGCTATAACGTGCTCAATTAATTAGTTTCAGAACATCATACAGTACCTGTATTCATACCCTGCGCAGCTTCAAAATTATGTAAAGCCTTATTCCTGCAGAGTTTTATGTATCTATTAGGCTGTATTTTACATGTGTTCCTTTGAGGCACCGTCGTAACTGTTTTCTTGGCTCCAACATTATGTGTAGTATTGTATTATGTGTATTTTTATTCTTGAGGTGACTGCCTCATGTATCAGCTGTTGAGAGATCCATGGTGTGAGATGGATAGCCTGTTATTTTTCCCTTGTGTTGGGATTCCCACTCATTTCCATGGAAACCTGAAAACCTGGAGGAATAAAACACAGAAGCCATTGCTGTATTACAGTACTGTGAGCTTGAAAAAGCAGATATCACCATGGTGCCTGTGAACACCGGTACAGTTATAGGTCTGTCTGAGTTTCCAGTCTAAAACCTGTGTTTTATGGAGTTTAGTTTTTAGATTTATTTCTTATTCAAACCTAGTTTTACTTTCCTCATAAAGAGAAATGTGTTATAAAGACACCTTCTTATATAAATAAATTTATTAACACCAACAGAAGGGGCACACATGCATGTAAGTGCCTACATAAGTATATAGTTATATGTGCATATACATTCACACACATACATGCACACATATGCACATATATCTCAGACAAAAACACATTAAAAATAAATTTATTAAAGTCTGTAAGAAACATATAACCATATAACTGGTTTGCGCAGTAATTTTAATGGCTGTCACTTTGAAGGCTTTTCTTAATCCAAAGGAAACAAAAACCTACAGCACTATAGTGGGTTCCTGGATCAATAATGAAATATATATGAATATGACTAAATACACTTTTTAGTCAAATAACCTAAAATATATATATATCCTCCACAAAAAAGTCAGAAATTTAACCATTTAATTTTTCTTCCGAGCAGCTGGTGCACAACAAATGCTGTGAATGAGTACAGTGACATCCAGCAGAGATAATGAAATTGGAGGTGAAAAATAATTTAGAAAATAAATGAATATGAAGAAACAGATCAGAAGAGGACAGAACTGATCAGGGCAGCCATTCTGAGTATTACTTTCTCTGTGCTACTTTTCAAATCCCACTGATAATCCTAGGTAGCATATGATGATAATGCACTGATGCTATGGCTTTCTGCAACCTCTACTACTAGTTTTTACTCCTTCTTTTTACATTGTGGCAGGAATACCTGACTGCATTTTGAAGTGATCTGTCCTATGGTACTCCGTTATTTTTTTCAACCACAAAGACACAGAGATTGGGACACTATGACTGAAGGAATGTGAAAATATAATTTGGAGATACCCAGTGTAATTAAAAGACAGTTCCCCTTTCAGATTGGTTATCCTCCAATTCACAAGAGGGTATGATGCATGAACTCAAGAAAGAAGGAATAGCAATAGAAATAGTAGTTGCAAAACTGCTATTATATAAACTATCTATAGATGTCCTCAGTGATTTCAAGTACGTATGAGTAAAACTTCTGAAAATATGGATTAAATACAAAGAATTTAAGCTACATCTAAATTCCTGTACCTTTAATTTCCTACCGTCCGGCTTTCAGCTCTGTGAGCTGCCTCACCAATAGCAAACACAAGGTTGTAGGACTTAGGTGGAATTTAAGACTTGTGACTGCATCCTGTAGGTAGGCAATGTCAGCTAATCGCATAAGCATACTATTGTGGATCAACTTGGGAGAACTTTGAAAGAGAGAAACAGAGATTTTATAGGAATAATCTTCATCTGTGGTTTAAACATGAAAAAGAGCCTGACAGAAAAATGTTAGTTAATAATGTTAGATGATTTTTTGAAAGATGCTATTTGTAGCATCAGTTCCACAAAAACCTAAGCTTTCAGTTAAAACAATTATCTTTGTAGGTCTTGTGGTTGCAAAGAGAAGCTGGAGTATTTTAATATAAAGGGTTGATAGCCAGAAAGCAAACCAGAGGAATAAGAACTAAATGTATTTAAAATCTTGTAGTGCTGAAGCCAGTCCATTCATTGCAGGAGGCTGAAACATGCTTTCTCAAGGTTTGGGAGTAGCAATGCTGGTGGTGGAAATTCATGTAAGGTTCTAAAGATCCTCATTAGTAGATCTCCATCGTTTACAGGATTACAGTTCAGGAGTCCTGACTGTGAGCATCTCACAATCTTTGGTAGCTTCTCAAATATTATTATATACCACACTATGAGATGCCTATATACAACATAGTGCTTCAGTGAGGCATTTATAAGTACCTAAAATACCAGGGAATATCTGGTAACCTACTTAGACATACTGGTATGCCCAAGGTAGTACTTGGAAACTCTGGGTTTCCACTTGTCCTCACTTGAGGACAAAATCCTGGCCTCACGTAAGTCAGTGGGTTTTCAGTTGACTTCGGTGGACATAGCTTTTTGCTTTCAGATCCCAGTCTGATGCAATAATGGAATTGTCCTCAACCTGATCTTTATGAATGATGTTCATTTAGAGCCCTGTTTCTTCACAGCGGAATAAATTAAAAACTGAGCAAAAAGGAGAAAGTTCGGGGGAAGACCTAATAGAGGGTGAAGATAAAACAACAAGGGCTCACCTCTGATGTAGTTTCTAGAACGGCTGTGATACAACTTTATTTGTATTTGCAATGGGGATCACCAAAAACATCCAGCGAAAACATTCTGATGTTCTCCTTTTTTACTGTTCTACTAGTTTTTGGTTTATTTTACTATTTCAGGCAAGAATACCAACGAGAACAGGAAAACAACTAAAAAGTAATAGGCTCTTAGTTGCCTCTCCTGTTGCTGGATTCCCTATCTAGTGTGTTTATTTAGCCTAGGCTCCTATCATTCTCATGTAACAGTTCTCTGACCTGAGCATCGAATTTGTAGCTTTTAAAAATGTAAAGTGATAGGTATTGCACAAGATAAATTTTAAACACATGTGGAAGTGCTATGTTCTGCAAAGGCTCTGATTTAACCTCCAGGATAACTCTACTAAATCTAGTGACTGTCCAAAATGTGCAGTGTTTTTCTGATCTGCAGTTCCCATTGTGCTGAGAATGCACAATTAGTAAGGAAAAAGAGAATTCTCTATAATTGCATAGCTTGTTACGAAGATGCAATTCCTGCCTTTGCTTCTGCTAACCATTTTTTTCCCTCCAGTTTGAATAATACCACCTTCAGTTAAACAGAAAGACTCATTTTTTGAGAAATCTGTTTGTATTACTATGTCTTTCACAAGCCTTTTTCTCCATGGTGTATTTGTCCTTGTATTTCTTCAGGCAGTTATGATATCAAGCTCCAGTGTTTGTATTTAGCCAATCTCCAGCTAGATTTTTGCTCTTGTGGCTTTCTTCTCTGTTTGCATGAGAACAGCAGGATGTTTTAATGTAAAGTACTTCTGGGGTATACATTACCTACCTTTTTTCCTTGGTGCTAGGGAGCTGTTAGGCTAAACATCTCTGCTCAGCTTTGAAAACATGAATGTATGTGTACGTGGTATTACTTGTATTACTTGTAGTACTATAGTGCATATGGGCTGTAATCACAATCCAGAACTTTGCCAAGTGCTGTACAAACATATGTCCTGCCCCAGAAGACTTACACCTTAAACAAATAAATATGTTTCAGTTTTTACGTCTGTGGGACATGACATGGGTTCAAGGATCTGCGTATTAGGTTGTATGATAGGCCAGTATGATGTAATATAACAAAGCATGCCCATGCATGACTTTCAGCACGTTGATGTGATGTATCTTTGTTATCTACTAGGTAGGTGACATATATTTTCAGATATTTTTAACTGTTTTGTTTGTACATCTACATTTATGTGCACATATTTACAACAGAGTTCGCATGCAAGTTTAATTTTAGTTTTCTCTCTATATAATAATGTTAGGTGATACCTGCATCACGTATCAACTCTTAGGGATGTACAGCTCAGAGAAATAATTTTGCATTATACCTTTGTAATATGTGGTGTTTGTTTTGATAAATCTTTGAACAAAATTTGTCTTTTTTTATTCCGAAGGTCTTCTGCAGGCATGCCACCCACTGGTTTATGCAAAAAAGTTGTCACATCTTTATAAAATCACAAAAATTAGAAGAACTAAGCCTTTTTGCTGCTGCACATTTGATAAAGGCAGGTTCCCCTCCTGTTGCTGGCACTATTCTTTTCCCAAAGGTGGAAGGAACAGACAGAACTTTGGACATCCTGTTTCAATGTCTTTGGGAGCCAGAATGCCTTTTCTTCATGAAAGATTTTCTTTGCATTTGCCAAGAAACATTCTCTCACCCAGACAGCATAATAACTGTATTAAAAGTATATTGTCTCCTCAGAAATCTGCCTCAGATCCTAAATTTCATGTTAAGGATTTAACATTGAATTTGGGAAGAAAAGAAGCCCAGAAAACAAGCAAGGACCTGCTCTCTCCAATCCTGGCTTTGTCCTGCATCAGGTCAACTCTTTCAGAGTGCGTGTAAAATAATGCATACGTACTTCTATAAATGTTCTTAGATTTATCTCTGTTACTGAAGGATGAAGAGGGAGCTCTTTTTATGCAGAATTCACTTCAGTCCTTTCACCTAGTTGTCAAAACAAAACCTAATGATGCAGTTTCCCATCTTTACAACATGAATCAAGGAGATAAAATCTTTACACCATTGGTCCTGCGTGGCTGTGGCATAATAGGAGAGTATGTCACAAGACATTAAGGATGCAGAGACATTATTTTGAAAGTCTCAGTTTTCGTTCTTTTATCCTGCTATCGTACAAACATGAACAGAGTTAATCAGATTCTTTCTCACTGTTACCTGGGTAACTGTATTAAAGTCAGAAAGCAAAGTTTTAACGGAAGGCAGAATATGGGCAGTTCTACCAATGTGGTCTTGTTTGACCACTTTGAATTATTCAACAACATCAGCAAAATTCTTTCTAGATCTTAAAACTGCGTCAGACAGCCTAGGCTTCTGAAGCAGGAAGTCTCTTTTGTACCTTGTTAAGAATAAATGTGCTTTAAGAAATACCTATATATAATAATAGAATTTTACAGATGCTCCAATGTCATAGTGATGGCAAGAAAGGAAAGAAAATGGGAAAATATAATAAATATATATTAAGAAATTAAAATAAAGTCACTTCCAGGTGGTCCTTTCATTCCAGGAGTTAAAGGGGCACTGTTTATGCCATCTTAATTGTATTCCAAAACTCATGCGAACACTGAAGTTGCTAACTGTGCTGGTAATAATGGGCCTGCTTTAACGTAGCACTTGCATAGGCCTTGTATAGCCCACTAGGTCTCTACGCAATACTTATCACTACACTTGCTGTCATCTCTGCCTTAGGAAGATATTTGGGTTTTTGCTGCACATGTTAAGCTACAAATTCCTGTCCATCTGGGCACCCCCCCCTCCTTTTTTTCCCTTCTGTTTTTTTTTTTTCTTTTTTTTTTTATCCCAGAAATTGCTATAAACAAATCTTGGGCAGAGAATTACCAATGAATATTCATTATTGTTTTCTTGTGGTTTCCTTTTTTATCTTTTAAGCATTGTGTAATATAGCTTCAGTGTTAAAAGTATGCAAGTTATTGCACAATTGAAGTAGGTGCTCGTGTTTTATGCAACAGCTGCAGTAATCTGTGATCCTCTTTAATTTATGCTAATTATGTTAGCAGTGCCATGATTGATATTTTGCTTGTCTGTCTTATTAATTTATCAGCTAATTGTTGCATTTCTAATAACTATAAGCTATTTATAACATACCCGTTGATAAACATAATGGTCTGCACACTAACAGCAACAAACATTTCTGATACCGTGTAGTTCTGAAACAGTACCCTTGCCATCCCTGCGATCAGGCAAAACCTAAAAACAGAAACGAGTTTTCTTTGTTGTGTAGTAGTGAATGGGAAAGAAGGGACGCTAGGCTAGTAGTAGCAACAGCAATTATCTAGTTTTAACAGACTACAAGATTTTTTTTTACTATCCTGCTTTCAGTGTGAAGACTGATAGTTTACTAAACTGCAAGGCCTACATGTTTTTTTTTAGAATTAACAAGAAGATATAATTAATTAATGTTTCCTCTTTCTTTACCTGAAATACTTGTCTTTTGTATGGCACCTAACCACTAGAGTTAGCTTATGTTTATTCTTGTTTAATCAAAACCTTAAACATGAGTCCCATCTTTTTAATAACACTTTCATTTCACGTGGTTGCCTTGGCCTGTTTTGTTCTGAAATGCTTATGGTTGTCTTCAGCGATTGTCAGTCTGATTCAGTGCCAGTGAAGATGTTACTGTTGTCTACAGCGGATGCTATGCTGGATCAGCAAACTTTAGCATGTGAGTTAGTTGTGGTATATTTTTTAGTTTTGGGTACTAGAAGCCAGATTTTAAAATCTGGTATCCCAGTTTTTATAAGCACACAAACTGCATGTGTGTGTGCTGTGGCATACTTACACTCACTAGTATCTGTTTGCGGATGTGGTGACTTGGCTTATACAGAAGCCCGTTGTGGGCATCTTAGATCATATGTATCTGTGTATGCTTCTCAGTAAAAAAACAGAATACATGACAGTACTAAAAACGTTTAAATTGCTTGTTCAAAGCTATTTTCTCCTTGGATTCAGAAAAATACGTATTTTTACACGTTCCCTACTTCAAGGGTGAATCAGTTCAAGCTAAACCAACAGACTCCTCAATTTAATTACAGGCTCAGATAAAGTAGGTAAGTTCTGGAGAGTAAACCCCAACCCAATTAAAAAAAAAATGCACAAGATACGCAAACAGGCATCGTATTTTTACTTCAGAAATCCTATTGCCTCCTGAAAGCAGGGCAGGGTGAGCCTGCCACTTGCTGTGGCAGAACTGGAAGTGAAATTTGCTGAGCAAAGCGGGACAGTTGAAGTCTTTTTGGTTCTTTTTTTTCCCCTCTCATTTTCCATAATGATCTTTCGGTTTACAGCTCTTAAGAGCTGTAACTCTTACAACTCTGCTTCTGGCTGAGCTGTGGGAACAAGCCAGTGACTTTATGTTTCTGCAGAGCTGCGCGCTCTTTTCCAACCGGTTTGTCAGGCACAGCCCTGGGAGGTTCTTCTTCCCCATCGAAGGGCCTCCAGGCCTGACTCGAATGCGGGTGGTTCAAGCTCACAAAGATGTTGAAACACAGCGTGATTGTAATTACAGTCATCAGGACGTTCAAAGTTACAGCTAAAACTTGAAAGTTACGACCGCTTTGACCTGAATTTCAGTGGTTGTGCTTTGGCTTTTTATTCTGTGGTCTTATTTCTGCGTGTGATGATAGGTACTATACTACGTGTTCCTCAGTATTAGTGCAGGTTATTAAAGTGTCCCACATTTGACTTGTTCTTTATTCTCCTAGGATTTTAGTGATAATTTAAAAATGTGCAGTGCTAATATATTGTATGAGAGTTACAGAAAAGACTGGGTTATGGCCCTTTGAATGTAGTTACATTTCAACTAATAAAATACTTGCTTATAGAAACATACACACAAATTATTAGACAAATAGAAATATGGAAACTTTCATTAGGTGTGCTGTACCCAAAAGACCATTACATATTCTTGTAAGATTTATATTAAATAGAGGTGTATTTACGTGGTGGATTGGTGCTTGTTCAGAACATAGACTGTGAAATTAGTCTTTAATGATAAATCCTATGGGTTAAATGTAAACCTGTCTTTTGGAGCATATTACACCTCAGGATGTGCACACAGGCAGTTGGTCTCAGCACAAGTTACACATGCACATCAAGGGTGGAACTAGATTGCCTTTATAGAGACTGTACACCTACGTTGCTCGCCTTCCCTAAGCTATGGGGTTTTAATCCTAACAGTGTAGAATATTTTGCATTATTTGTGAGCCTCATGAGATAATATGAACCCATATTAGTTGTTTTTTTGTGATTGGTGGATTCTGAAATACAAAATTTCACTCTTTTATGGAATATGACCCTGTTTCTTTGAGCCACAGCCATTGATGACTACAAACCAGGATCATTTCCCTGGGGAACTGGTAAGGAAAGAGGTCACTTAAGCCCCTCAGAGGTATCTCAGAACACCTCAGAACTATTTCCGTCTTGCAAAACATTTAATTTCCATATCTGTTGATCCAGAAAGAAAATGCCAGACCAGTACAAGTGGTTTTACGGTCACTGGAAAAGTAAACACAGCTAAATTGCCATCAGCTCTAGTTTAAATGGTTTTAACTTGATCCATTTAAAATGAACTTGAAGTTGCACATTTATTTGCCTTCTATGAGGTGATAGATACTGCTCACTAGTCTAGAAGGAAAAAAACCATGAGTTGCAGGACTGGAATGCAACAAATAACGGAGGTGAATGTGCTTGCATTGCTCTGTAACTTGAACTCAAGTTTAACTTATTTCCCATTTGCCAAGGCTGTTTCCCACAGCATCATGCCCCATTTTTAGAGGAGATTGGACCTTTACCATTGGCATGTAACAGGTGTGAAGAATGGAAATAATTTAATAATCTTTTGTGAAATCCCTTTTGGTTTCTTCATGACAGTGAAATTTAATTCTTTAGCTTTCAATAAGTCTTACTGGCTTCTTAATTTCTAAAAATTAAAATTTTCTAATGCATTTTCTCTTTTAAAACACTCTTCTCATGAATTTCCTTCCATAATAGATAAATTTAGATCTGCCATGAGCTAAATTATTTTTCTGCCTTTCTTCCTGCACAAAATATAACAAATTGCCACACTTCAACTTCAGAATTACAAAAGTAACCTTTCTGATGCCATATACCTGTCATTTTTAACACACTGTATTTAGGAACAGGATTTTTAGAGGAAAATAAATCACACTGGATCCAGCAGCTCAAAGAGAGGTGAGGCTGCTGCTGCTCCGTGTCCTCAAGTCCAACAGCCAGGCTGAAGATGCATTCCCAGCAGGCACATGTACACAAAGCACATGTACACAAAGCACATGTATACACTCCATGTATACATAAATACATACATACATGGCTGGTCACAGAGGTCCCAGACAGACACTCAGAGCACTGATGTGAACACAGACATCACCAACAGCCTCATCCTATTCTCTCTGGCTGAGCAGGTTGCAGGGTCACTAGTGAGAAAATACATATATATGGTGGATCCCTCCAAGCAGCTGGTCTCAGGCTGCCCAGCAGCTGCCCCTGGATCCCAGTCTCCCCAGTAACTGGCATCTGGACATATGAACCCCCAGGGCTGCAGCCTGGCCCACTTGCTGGTGCAGACCGTCACCCACGTGCACACACACACACAACTGGCTGGGACTCGCTTGGCCCCATAGCCTACCCCCATGCCCTTGGCCACAGAGATAGACGGGTGCTCTCACACCCAGAGATGACCTTTGGGGACCTACTCAACCCCCTGGTGTCCGGACACTTCACCTGCTCACCGGTTGGTCTGGCTTGATCTTTGCTAGTGATCACTCCTGCTCTCACACCTGCGCTCGCTCCAGTTGCTGGCACCACAGGCGCATGGATCCTCCAACTCAAGGTCTGAAGCCGACTTCTGCACTCACACCCCCACACACACAAGTGCACGCACACACACAGAATGGAGAGCCTTCACCCAGGAAAGACTTAGAAATTAATTTAATATGAAGATAGGACAGACTGTGCCGATCAGGCGCAGAGCATGGCCAGAGAAGCATACTGACCAGCCAGCCATTTACACTTGACTGGCCCTTTTTATGCCCTTGTTCCTCTATTTTAAGATAATAAATCCTACAAGCTCGCTCTGTGAGGCCGCCTACTTCCTCCTTTTCTTCATGACCTTTTGCATCCTCATACCCAAGTTTAGACTTGGGTCAGCTTTGAGATGTTGGAACTAAAAGGTTGTGTCTTTGATATTGGTATATCAACAAATCATTGTTTTTTTCAGTTCAGCAGCCAAAAAAAAAAAAGTTTGGTATGACGAAAAATAAAATTTTGAAAGGTTTTGCTTTAAGTTGAAACAAAACTTTTTGTCTAAGCTGCAACAATGCACCATCAAACGTCTATAATGAAAGCAAAAGAAAGTGAGAAGGATGATCCAGGTTTAAAGCCAAATCTCTGACCCAGGCATTGTGTCCCTCAGGACAGTACCGTAGCCACCAACCTACAAGATATGTCAGGGTTTATCTCCCTTCCAAAGTGTTAACCTGAAGCATTTAAATTCTCATTGGCTGACTCAATAATTTAGTGTCTAGGTGATTTGTAAAACCAGGCAACTGTATTAATATTTAATCCTCATTCTGTGAAAGACACCATCATCATCCAGTGAGGCTCCAAACTGCCTTAAGTTATTGTGGATGAGAAATTCTTCACATGGGTTTAACTAGTTTCAGAAGATGGAGGGACTGGGAAACTATTTCTTGTGTATCATGCTGAATGTAGCTAAAAACTGCGAGACTATTGGATGATAAAGTCTTTATTTTTATGGATGTAGCTCCGTGCCACCAGAATTTCTAGAAGACATTTAGTGAATTTGGTGTCGATTTGGTTCAGAATCAACAACGGCAAAGAAAATAATCTTCCACCTCATTTCTTGAAGCCATGTGTAGACATGTTCTGGACCTCTTCTTCCAGGTGGAAGTTCGAGTTCTACTACAGCTTATGCATATTCAAAGTATCTTTAGGGAACCACAGACTGATGAAAAGGTATCTTCTCTCCCAGGAAAGAAGTTCCATATATCCAGTGCTATTTCTCCTTACCTCTAATTTCCATCCTACTTTCTCCTTCCTCGTATCTAAGAATGTAAAAAAAGTAGTTAGAGAATGAATGCTCAAATGAGCTGTGTGAACTTTAGGTCTTTTCCACTCTAACTGATATGCAGCCCATGAAAAATATTTGAAAGTGTTTCCTGCCTTCCCTCCGGATTAATTTAATGAATCCCAAATATATTTCCTCACAAAAAGAATATATGGTGAACATGTGAGTTTAACCAAAATTCTGCTTATTCTGGGCTGCATTTACAGATTTGGTTGCTGCCTGCACAGTTCATCTGAAAATGGAAGGATTGGATTCGCTCTGTGCATTATAGCAGGAGAATGACTTACTCAAAGTTTGAGAACAAGTCCTAAAGATATATTCTTCTATTGTTCTGCAAGAAGGACTCTGCTTGATATTAATAAAAGCTTTGTATGTTCATCACAAGCGGAAGAGGACAAAGGAACAATTTATATTCTAGTCCTTAATTTGCTCACGTGCTTATTCAGTCACTTTGCAGTATGTACCCTCAACTTGTAACTTTTATCTTTGCAGACTTCCCTCTGGAACTCTGCTTTAAGAGGGCCTAGTTGTATGCTTGTGTTTTCCTGAGGGGAAGGTTCAAATACGGTAATTCTTTTATGAACTTCGCCTTTTTACTGCAAAGGGTGATGTAAAACATTTGAACTAAATTTCAGATGTCCATGCCAAGAAGGCACCTGGATTTGTGGTGGAAAGGGTCTGAAAGGACAGGGAAATGGCTTTCCCTTCTGCCTCGCTTTTCCTTAAGCACTGCAGTAGCTTCTTAGAGTAACTTTCTATCCCGCAGTTTTGCTTCTCTCTTGTCTTGTAGACCTTATATATATAAATAAGTGCATTAAATATATTTAGGAGAATCATACCATACAGGTTTTCTGTCAAAACCAAGATCCTGAATGCTATTCTGCTCTGTTAAGAGTGGTAACAGGCCACATTTGATTAAGAGGATTGGAATATTAAGAGCTGATCTT
This sequence comes from Phaethon lepturus, assembly GCF_000687285.1. NCBI lineage: Eukaryota > Metazoa > Chordata > Aves > Phaethontiformes > Phaethontidae > Phaethon > Phaethon lepturus. The sequence goes on along the minus strand of NW_010542506.1, from coordinate 14,394 downwards.
AAAGAACTGACTATGCAAATACAGTCATAATGGGATACAAGAATACTGTGTCAAAAGCCTTGTTAAAGTTGGGGTAAATGACATGTACTGCTCTTCTTTCATCCACAAATGCAGTCATTTTATCCTAGAATACAATTGATTTACAAGACTATGATTAGTAAGGCATAAATTAAGGGTCAAATACCATTACCAATTCAGGTTTGGTCTATCCTAGTGACACTTAGGGTAGAGGAAGATCCGCTGGAGTATATTGTCATAGAAGTTGCATCAGGAATTCCAACTGAAACCTCAGTAGACTGAGTAGGAAGCTTTACACTGATGCCAGGGATCAGGTCTTTTGAAGTAAGCTCTGATGTCATGTGGAAAGTCAAACTTTTGTACATACACATTGAGAGCAGGTTTAGGTTAACTTGATCTGCACATTTTAATTCCCCAGAATCTTCACCCCATATTCCCCTTCTGCTTGATGGTAACATTTCCAGATGAAACCATACATCTGTGACCATGTTTTGGTCAAATAGTTTAAAATATAAAATTATTAAAAATAAAAAACTGTAGTGCCTAAATTCTGGGTCATTCTAGGTTGAGGAGCATTGAGGAGCAACGTCAGGACACATATAGTATTATCTTAATGTACCTCTGGAATAGTGCCATAACTTTGTAGTTTTAAGTACCGTGGTAGAGATCACATGCTAAGCATTGGTATTTTATTTGTCTAAAATAAATTTAAATTAATTTCTTCCAGATTTTCAATTAACTTTTATTAATATATACTCTGCATCTTCTTTCTTCTTAATCTTCAGAATTGTTTTTTCTTTCTTCTGGGTCATGTTGCATGAGTTTAGGTTAACACAGAACTTCATGAGAATTGCACAGAACAGCAGAATAATAAGGAAATTAATAGATACATTGTGAAAAATTACATCCTGTACTTTTATTTTAAATATAGGATATTACACTGTGGTGTTTCCAGTTGTGATTTGTTTGTCTTTTGTTATTTGAAAGTGGAGGTTAGTATGCTGAAAGAGTATAGTTACTGACTTACGTATAGTGAAAAGTATGTAACAAAGCAGAGATATTTGGAGTCATTGATAAATGTCCCATTTACCAAATAGGTTCAATAATATTTCACAAAAGATATCCAGCTTCTAAAAACTTACTCAGATTATCAGGAGCCATACTTGACAAATATTGTTATTAGAAAATTAATTGCTTTTGGAATACACAGACATGCTAAAAAAATATGTTAGAATTTGGATTTGCCTGTTATTTTCTGAGGAGGGCAGTAGGTCTGTTTGCAATTTTTTTAGGAAGACTGCATAAAGTTCTACTGTAGTATGGGATACATTGCTCACATAAACTGTTCATCATTTTACAGGTCATGTTTCTTTGATTATGAGAATACAGAAGTCAGAATTGTTGTCTCTCAACATTTTACTTTTATCACATTATGAGTATGTCTAATATTACTGATTAAGGAAAAGCAAGATTTTGAATAATTTTAGCAACATACTTGATTAGCAGTAACAATTTTGCAGTAATTCTAATATTTACCAGTACTTGCCATAGATTTTTGAGGTCATAATTGATCATCTTCTACCTTTGTGTAGTATAGACAGTGAATGCTTTGCCTGAGTAAACCTTGGACAATTTTTGAGAGTATTTGAGAATCCAGTTTTGGGATTTGAAGAAATCCAGATAAGGAAAAAAATTGGGAAGGAAAAATTTTGGAAGTCCAGATCTAAGGCTCTTAGCTCATTCCTGGCTCATTCTAGACTTCTGGTACATCACAGCTAGAGGGAAACCAGAATAATTCACTAAGCAAGTGTTGGCTGAGCTGGAGATTTTTGAACTTGGGACTGAACCCTGCAGTCTCCATGCCTCTAGGAAGAAATTCAGATACCCTGACAATTTTAACAAGAATGATCATTTTCAGGACTACCTGCCTGCAAGGGAAGAAAATGCTGAACTACCTCCCTGTGAGGGAGCAAAAATCACCATTTGTCCTGGAAGGGTGCCTAAAGCTCTGGATCCCTCACAGTTGGCAGCCTTGAGGAAATCCATATGGTAGATATGTGAGCATATCTAGAGATAGGGAGAGCAGTGCTCATTGTGAAACTTTTGTGAGCTTAGTCTCAGATAAGTCTATGATGAGACTCATAGCCTTAAATCTATATACTTTAAAAACCTGAAGTCTCCCACAGGGTATTGGGCAAGCTAACAGTAAAATAGATAAGGTCCTGATGAAAACTTGCCCTCTATTCTTAGAAGTTACTGACCATATCCGAATACCTGAAAGGTTTTCTGGAAAATTAATACAGCCTTAAAGGTTGTGCAGCTATGGTTCACATTCTGCCCTTCAGCTACAGCAGCGCAGAAATTGCTCATGCTCATCTGGTTGTCCAGATCCTCTTCACTGTTACTGTCTTACAGATGATGATCTCTGGTCTTTCAAGCACGGCCCACATTCTTCGTTCATAGGTACAGGACTCTGGAACTGGAATGTTCTTCAGATGAGTCAAATCTGCCGAACGACTGAGGCCAGTATATGTAACTGGCCTGTCTCCAACACAGTTTATCACTCCATTACTTCTGTGTTATCTGCATATTTCAGTAGCATATATTCCAGAGTACTGGTGAAGATACTGAATATTATAGAGCTAAAACAAATACCTGTGGGACTATATTAGAAAGACTTTTATTAAATATATATTTTTTAGGTTTTGCAATTATTTTTGTGAAGAAAATAATTTTCATACAAAAATATTTTTCTGGAGAAATATTTGTTAACTGTTACAGATACACTGATTTTATGAAGTGCTTATTTTATTGTCTGAATGTTCAGTAAGAGAAAGAAAAATGTTGAAAAGGTGTCTTAAGTATATGATGTCCTAATATAGCTACCTTTATTGACAAATTTTAAAAAATCATCAAAGAGCAATTTCAGGCATTTTTGACTACAGGTTTTCCATGATAAAGTGTTGACTGGTGCTAATTACGGCATTGTCTTGTATCCCATATCAGCTTTTGTATGATGTTACTAAGGGTCAATGTCAGGAAGATTAACTTAGTGAGCCACACCATCCTCTCAGCACTTAGTAAAGATTAATTTAAACTGCTACAAGTACAATTTTTTCAGAATTTTTTTTTCAGTTCTCCAGTATTTCCCATGTGTTCTAGGATTGTTACATATAAACAGTAATGTCTTGGAGAACTCTCAGAACCTTCTCTTGTACCCCATCTTGTGATTTATTAGTTAGAGCACTGATCTATAACTATCAGGGTCTTGTTTCTCTAAATCTTTGATAACACTAATGCACATAATGGTGATACAGAGTTGCTAGCGCTACCTCTCTCTGCCCATCATCCCTAATTAAGATATATCCAATAATTTGATTATTTTTAATTATGACTTACCAGGTTTAATTTAGAATTTAGTTCTTTTCATTTTCATGTCTAGAGCTTCTCTTTGTAGCCAGGTTAAGACTTTCTTCTTTTCCTACTCCTGATGCCTTGCTCTTTGCTTTCATATATAATCTTTGGTGTGTCTCCTCTTAGATGCCAGGCTAAAACTAACTCTAGCCAGCCTGTCCTCAATGTCCACACCTTCTCCTCTGGAATGGTGGCTCAGTATTCTGCATAACTGTAATGTAAATGTAATGAATAAAGTATGACTACTGAGGTGGTGACTCCTTGGAGTCACTAAAGTCCACATTTCCTTTTCTGCATGTGAAAATAGTAGGAAGTCCATGCTTGTGTGAGATTAATGGCCTTTGGAGCAGAATTCTGTTGCTGGCCATGGAAATGCCAGTGGTGCGTCTGGGACCTGCTGTGGTAGGCTGACAGGTGACCATCCTTTCACAGAACCGATGTGTGTCTCGTAGAATTTCAGGAAATTTCTTGCTCCCGGCATCCAACATTGAATACATGGAGGGATGAAGGCTGAAGGTTTTGCATGACAAAGTGTTGAAGATCTGTGAGTGAGCGTACAGATAAAGTCAGAGCAAGATTCCACTGGCTAAACATAGGCACCTACCATTATCATAGAGCATCCAAGACACACGTTGCTATACATGACAGGGCATCTAGGTCACAGGCAAGGGCAGGTAGATCAGTGCCTTTCTGGAGGAGCAGCAAGCTATGTAAGATACACAACAATTTAAAATAACACTGCATGCCTGCAACTTTTAAAATCTTTTTTCACCTTGGCCTGCTTCTGGATCTGGATTGTGAGGGTCCTGTAGGGGTTTTTCCAGCTTAGTGATTTCTTCTTTGACTGTCAGCATAGTTAAAATTGTAGTCACATCATTCTTGAACTGAAGTGCTTTCTCTGGTTTAGACAGTCAAATCTGTTTTGTAGTTTGCCCCTTCTAAATTTACACAGACAATCATAACAACCGGGGCAGTATTTCCAGTTCATAACAGTGCTTTCAGCAGATTCTTCAGTGGTGACAAATGATGCTAGGTAATGTTTACAAACTTTTTAAAAAACATACTAGGCTGAATATCAAGTAACTCCACTTCTAGTCTCCTGTCAAGTGCTTACACATTGCAGGAGTTACAGAATAGCACAATGTACTGTTTTCTTATTAGTCAAATGAAAAGAATGTCACCATCTAATGGGTAATTTTTGACGATGACTACCAAGCAGCAGAACTACATCAGTAGCACAGAGCCTTGTGAGAGTGGCCTTTTCTTTCCACCAAGTCCCTGTCACTCACACATTTTGTTGTGCTGACTCTTTCCTCCTGATGTAATGTGTTGAGGGAGCTCTGTAAAAAGCACTCTCTGATTTCTTCCATGTTAGATACTTCCCACATCATTTGTGTTAGGTACTGACCAAAGAAAGCTGTGTGATTAAAGGGTTAACTGCCAGTCACTTTGACTCGTTTCCATGTTTTTACATGAAAGATGTGACATTCTTACCAGGTATCAATCCAAGGATATTGCTATCAACCAGTGGTTTGTTTTTTTTTTTCTGGGGGAACTAGAGCCCCATGGTCGATTTCTGTGCTTCCTGACCTTTACAATATCTCTGTGTATGAACCACCACACATCCATCTTGCCATCCCGTTCTTCCATATCCAAAGGAGCTGATGATACAGATACCACATATATTTTCCCTGACACAGTTGAACTCAACATGTTAAGCACAATCTGCTTGTGTTGTACAAAATGGTAAACGCTAGCTAGCCTGTGCAGTTTACCTTTCAAAATCTGGTGGCAATAGCACATGGAAGATCAGAAGAAACCATGTGGCCCTATGGTAACTACTATAGATCAGTGTTCATGATGCTTTCCGAGGTCTAATCTGCAGCCCTGCCCCTGTCTGGCAAATATTTAAGGTGGATGTATATTTACTACTGCATAGAAAGCTACATTAGATAGGCATGCTGTTTATAAAATGAAGGTAAAGATTTAGCTATACGTAGCAAGTGAACACATCCCTGAAACTTGAAAAACACATCTAAACAATGAAACGCATTGGCAAAGGTCATAATGCCATATTAAATAACATGAAATCTTAGAAGTTCTGATGATGACTTTTTATCTCCTTTTCAGTCATTATTCCTTGCTTTCTTTCCCACTGCAATGTTTGGTTAGAAAGCAAGTGGTAGTGTGTGACCGCTTGACTTTAAATTGTATAGAAATCTGTTGAATCCCTGTTTCAAAATACATAGGATTAATAAGGGGTTTATGTCAGAAATATCCCTTCAAAAAGAAGAACTAGCACTTAGTTGCACACATTTTGCTATGAAAGCAGGGCATGCAAACAGACTGATTAAAGCAGAAATTACTGCATTTTCTGTTTTTAAATAAACATAAAGATCCTAAAAATCCCCTGTAAGGTGGACTTTCCCTTCCAGGATAAAATGGAATTAAAATAGTGTCAATAAATTGTGTGAGAGACTGTATCAGTCTGTGCATTGATAGTCTGTGCATGCAGGATAAGAACATTGACTGCCTGCTAATCTATTCCCAGATGGAGGTGGATGCAGACGAGAAGCGCCATCGCACACGCTCCAAAGGTGTTCGAGGTACGTCTCTTGCTTCAGTAAATCACTCAAGGCCCCCACTCAGGGTGACCTTCATCCTCCAGAATCTCTTTGCAAGATTCATTCTGACCCTTGCTTTTATACAACCTTTCTGGTAATTTTCTGTAGAAGAGGGGTACTTGTAATAGATGATAAATTTTTATATATTTTCCATCTCTCTGCAGTTCCCGTGGAACCAGCCATACAAGAGCTGTTCAGGTTAGTGCTCTGAGTGTAAAATGTATCCCCATTAGCAATTTAGAAAATTCATGCCTTTTAATGGGTATAATGCACTTTCAAGTTCATTGGTGGTTTGATCATGCCCTGCTGCACTGATGAAATTAATTCCCTTGAGACTTGCTAATAAAAAGCATCCCCTCTTTTTTTCCCCTTCAGTTATTTGATTTCTCTTTCTGTCTTTGTTGCCCTCCATCTCTGCAATACCTACTGCCTGCTTTTAGTATAATCTTTCTGCAGCACGCCAGCACCTATATAATTAATTGTATCTCTCTTGCAGCTGTCCCACGCCTGGCTGTGATGGCAGTGGTCATGTTAGTGGCAAATATGCAAGGCACAGAAGGTAATATCTGTAATTTTTCATAATTTAGTGAAGAGATTTGGTAAACAAGTTATCTGGCATGACCTTGATAAACCAAACAATGATAAAAATTAGCAGTTAAACATTCTAGAAGACATTCAGATTCACGGTTTTTTTCTTTCTGAATGTCACACAAAATATAACTCTCATTTTTGCTGAGTAAACTTGTTCTCATTGTCAACCTTCCCTCAATTTTTGCATACCGTTCTCTTGCTCATGTGTTGCAAATTAAAATTTGTCCCTACTGATGTGTTGGTGCCAGTAAGACTTCTCTTATTTAATGTATTTTATAACTGAATGAAAACGAGCTTCTGAACATTTTAAGTTTGATGATCAGGTTACATTCAAAGGTCAAAGCCTAAGACACATCAGTGATGATAAGACTTCAGGGTTCACATGTTGTATTTTAGTTATAAATACCTTCACTTCAGTTTCTAAACCATGATATATGGAGACATCTCCTTTAGGAAAATAATTTTATCTGTTTATTGTTAATAATATATCAAGGTAGCATATATTAGACATACTACATGTGCTTCAAATTAATTCAGAGCTCAGTCTTTACATTTCTGTGTCTGCAATGTCAGCACTCAATAGTGTTGTACTGCTGTATAAACAGCATTCCTTCCCTGAATCAGATGTCCATGAATTTCTTGTGCAATATTTTGAAAATTTAACAGCTCTAGAATATATGAATTTTTCTGATGTGCTGTGCATTTCATTTAACATATTTTATATAGCAGCCTGTTGTAGGAGATAAAATGGCTGATGTTTTGGCCATCTCTCTTCTGAATAGAGGGAGGTGTTCAAATCAGTGTTAAATTCTTCGGAAGCTGTTAAGATTTTTTTCCATTCTTAACTTTTTCAGGTTTTAAAGCACTCGTGGAGTTTATAAGAGCACATATTTCTCACCAAATCTGATAACTGCTTTGTAATGAGGGCATATAATTTTTATGAGTTAAATTGAAATTATACATTTGTGGTTAAGGCATTTATTTGAAACAGGAAAAGATACCAACCAGTGACATGTCAGTCCACTCAGTGCCACTCAGTCCACTTGTGTGCCTTTTTTCTTAACAGTGAATGAAGCTTAAGGACAAGTTCAGAAAATACTTTCAAAATTAGAACAAGAAGAGTGATATCCCTGATATTAAAATTATTTTGAATTACATTTAAACAATACAAAACATAAAATAATTATATTCAAGTTTCTTTTCCCAATCTTTTTCTCACTCATAAAAGTGGTAACATTTCTGTGGTTATTTAATGGATTGGTTAGATTGGAACACTGATTTAGGAAAAGTAACCAAAATGATTCTTCTTAATTCTTCGTAAATAATTCTTAAATTCACTTGTGGCTCCTCATTTCAAACCATGGGGTTTTTTTGTCCATTTTCTTCACGTAAATACAAGCCTCATCAGTAATTGATGAATGACACCAAATTCTTCTTTTCCCTCAGAAATTTCACGAGCAGTCAACAGTTAAATGACATGATTATAATGTCCTTTCTAGTTACAACATTGTAGCTACATACATTTTTTTACACTTCATGGGATTTGCATGCAGATTTCAAAAGCAGAAGTCTTGAAACATACAGAAAGAAACTCTTTAGCTTAAAAATAATCTGACTTTTCTTCTGAATTGCTCTAACTTTGATCTATGTGTCTGTGTTTCTGTAAAATCACCCTTTTTGGGGAGGGAGAAGATATGGATATGAGGTTTGGAGAGATTACATGCAGTTTTGTGACATTAATTCTGTATTTTGCTTTCTTGACATGATTCTGCTACCTCAGTACATGAACAGACTGAATCTCAGAGCTGTTAATTAAATGAAATTTTGGGCGGATGCGCAAAGAATAAAAATTGGAAATACACCAAAAATTCCTTTTTTTTAACTGGCTAAAGAATTTGTGGGTTTTTTATGTTTTCTTGTCACCCTGATTGCCAATCCACTAATCAAAATATATTTAACCAGTATGTGTCTTATTTAGTGTAAAAACACGAAGTTCTTTGTTGAGGTTTGCAAAGTACATATCTATTTTCTAAAAGACCAGTAATTGTGTTACAATTGTGTTACAATTTAACACCTAGTAAATTTAAGTTTTTGAAAGAATCTGAAGGAATTTATCTATTTCTTTTTCTGTTTTGCTATTTGGGTGGGAAAGACCCTCAAACATTTCTTCCAAGGAAATCAGACTGTCTTAAAAATTTGATGTGTTCAGGGAATTGCATATCTCAGCTGATGCCTAACTCAATTCCGTTTAGACCTACAGAGCATTTTAATGAGGTTAAGACCTTTCCATTCACAATACCAGGCTGGCTCATTATTCGGAATGAAATGTATTTGCTTCCACTAGATGTAGTCAGAGCTCTCCAAAATTCTATTTCTTCTGTAACATCTTGAAGTCTCTGGAACTTCAAGGGGTTTTTTTAATTGTAATTTTATCCTTGTAATATCAATGTGACAGTGAAAACCATGTTCAGAGACTACATTAAACTTGAACTAAAATAAGCATATCCTTTCAAATTTTTAGACGGATTCAGGGGATGAAATTTTGTTCTGCTGATAAAATACCAGGTAAAAATTAAAGAAGAGTTTTAACATATGTTTTGTACCCCAATTGTATTTTTAATTATGAAAGAGCTGCAATGTTAGGGTTAGCTGGGGAAACAAACAGGCCTTATATGTCATTGATATTTCCTTTGAGGTATATGAAGCCACAAGACTGATACTAGTTAGGGTAACAGTGGTAATAGCTTCTTGTATCATTTCCATCTTTTTCATTTTTTCTGTATGTCAGATCTTAGTTTGAAGTGAAACGTTGCGTGACCTGGTACTTTGCTCTCGACTCTTTAAGTTTGGTGCTTAATTTTTAGCTTGTTAGTTGGGTGTGCTAATAGACAGCTAAGATGGAAGGGTTCTCTGCAGGGCACTTCAGGGCAGGGTGCTAGGATCTCTAAAATTAACTTGGTGAAAGCACTTCTCTCCAGTGACTGCAAAGAAAGTTCAGGAAGATTAGCATCCTGGTTTGGGCAATGAAGATAAGTGCCCAAAGTTGGGTGGCGTGCCTGCTTTCTGCAGAGCAGACTCATCTCTTTTTTTTGTATTTTAGTAATACCTAGAAACCCGAAGCTATCATGGACCCTCTAGCACTGTGATGCGCAACATGAAGCAGTGCCTAGATGTTATAGAGTTTACACAGATAGGACTTCATTAGCTGTTGTTTGTGTTTCCAGGCTCCCAAGGCCAACTGAACTACTCACAGGTCACGCAGTTAAAAGAAATGCATGTATCTTCGCAGCCTCAGGTCCCAAAAGATAAAAAGACAGACAAAGGTTGTGAAAGATCTGAAAACAAAAACAAAACCAAAAAATAAGCCATAGACACAATTCAGATAGTGGTGGAGACAAAGAATTCAAATCTTAGGAGTGAAAACCAGAGCCTCTCCCTGCACCATGCTCCCGATGCTGTTTGTTTTATTCACTTGGTACCTCTTCAGGTCCATTGTGCATAGCAGCGTAATAATGAACAGAACCCTTCACATGTTCAGAGCTGTGAATTAACTTTGAACAATAAGCTTAGTCCAGATCCTTGAATACTTTTAGCTCTGAACAGTCCATCTGGGTATATAGCAGTTACTCAAACCACACCAGGAGAGTGTTCCCAGAACTGTGTTTTCAGGACGTCTGTTGGCTGAGTGTCTGACAAAAACCGTAGATTCAAGCATTCTTCCATTGCAATTAGTAGGAACTTTGCCAGTTTCATTAATCAGGTTTAAAGACAACAGGATTCATATTCTGTGTATACAAATATAAATGTAAAAGTGAATCCAGTTTCTGGTCTAAGTTCTGCAGGTGCAAATCCCATAGTTACTCTAGAGTAACTGCATGCAAACTGGCCTGTGTTATATAGTGAGAAGATGTGAATGACAGTTTTGAAATCTTACACCCTACTGTGTTGCTCTGCATTTAGTATTTTTTTTCAAAATACATCATATACCCAATAGATGCCTATGGTTTGCCGTGTAAATAGGTATGTAGACACATCATAAAAATCCTAACTGTATTCCATTAAGTGGCCTATTTTAAAAGCTTCTTAACATCATAGTTTATTTTTTTTGTCAAGTAACAAAACCAATTAGATTCTGTAATGGATTAATCACTTGCCAAATACCACATGCTTCACATGAACTGAAACACATTCTAACAAATAAGAGCCCTAAAAAGAATCTTGAGCTGTTAGCACAGCGCTATGTATATTAATTTAATGCATATATCAGAGTATATTTGAAAGCAGATAAAGCCATTGTATAGAAATTAGAACAAAACACAATATGAGTCTGAAGCAATATGCATCAAATTTCAGTGAAGGATGAATTGTTAAGGCTAAATGATAAACCCTTCAGATTTAAAATGGAAATACTGATAAAGCTCTTGCTATATCACGATTTTCAGTTTGACTGCTGAAAATAAGAATTCAGATGAAATAAACCAAGTTAAACATTTCATGTTCCAAGGAATTTTGCATGCCTTTTCTTCAGTTCTTATTGCATTTGTAAGGGACTTTTTTCATTAATCACTGATACAATGTCTTGCAAAAAGAAACAACTCTCAAAAATGAAGAAGGATCATAAAAAATGTTTAGAACTATAATGTATGAATTGTTCCTAACCTTATAAAATATATTACATTTTAACTTAACACCAGATTACTCACTATCAACCAGTTCTTTGTTGCTTTACTACTCTGCCTCTTTTTGTTTCTATTACATTATACAGATAGAATTGTTTTGACCATCTTTTACTTTTTAAGCATGAGCTTTGTCACTTGATACAACAGACTTTTTGAATGTATAAATACCTTAGAGTTTAGCATTGCTCTTTTGATTAGGAAAAGCCCCACATACCCCTGTATTGCCTTGGCATTATGCACTGTAGTTTAGTCATCCATATTTTAGAACAGAGTAAGTGAAATAATTCAGGCTCCCAAACTTAGAAATTAAAAGACTCAAATGTCTCTCTCATATTAGAAAATTATTGAATTTCTGTGGCTTGTTGTGCCATACTTCTTATTCAAATTTTTTCATTTCATATACCTTTTCACCCACCAGTTTGATTGCCATGGCTGCAGCCGTGGGTGAATAATTGCCTGTCTTCACAGGAGCATGTTCTGGAGCTAAAGTCGAGTGCTTGCTTCCTGATGTATGCCTCATTTGGATTCTGCCGACAGCCTAGGGGCTGTATTATTCATGCCTTGACAGATAGCACTCACTAAAAGCATTGGAACAGGGCCAGGTACTGGCAGAGAGATAGTGGAGCATTGCAACTTGCAACTGAGAGGAGCATCTATAATACAAAAAAGAGAAATCCTCATACCTCCCTTTTACTGGTTTCACTTTGATGGAGAATTCATTTGCATCAAAATAAAATACTCTAAAAATAAATACATTTTTTCTAAACCACGCTTGAAAGTTTAACACAATTTTCCACATTTAATTGCAAAGCTGATTTTAATTAGTAAGGCCCTGCATGTGAAAAATGAAGATTCACTTGGGTGAGTGTAACACATTGCAGTGTCTGCTGAATGCTCTAATTAATGTATGGCTGCTCTACAACAGGGTGCACTGTGGGATATTTATGAAAAATTCTGTGCACGCAGCCAGTCTATCTGTATTTTAGTTCTTGAATCCACAAGAATAAATAACTTTTCCCCCTTTATTCTTTATGAGACATCATTGTGCATGCCATCACTCCATCCATAAACTTTATGGCATGCCTGTCCTTTTTACTATTTGTCAATGATATTGTAAATCAGAAGCCAGGACATACATATTTTAACATTAATTTGATGGCAGAGCATGGTTGCACACTGTGCAGAACCCGAGGTCCACGGATGCATTTGTGTTAAAGCCCAGCCACAGAACAGTGAGGTCCTTATTGTTGCTTGCTTTTATGATACTGTGAAAAATCCCACTGAATGCTGGAGGTACAGACAAATGTGTATTCATTTCTCTCTAAGCTGATAGTCACCCTTTATTATAGTGTTAAATAATGATGAAATGATTCACTGGATACTCACCTGAGGAAAAAACATAATCTGACACTGCCCATGCAATTTAATTCTGTTTCACTTAATGATATATTTGTTAAAGATTTTGGTAAGTTGTGGTAAATACCAAAAATAATATTATAAATATATTTTATATAAAGTCATCCATCATTCAGGTTTTGTAAAAAATGTTAATAAATGAAGCTTCTCTGCTTTGTTAAATCCAACTAAAGTGAAATAAATAAGTAAGTAAATAAATAAATAAATAAAATGAAAGAGCAGAGGGATTTTCAAACAGAACACTGCAAACAATAAATAAATACGCTGACAGAGAATCCATAATGTATTAGAGGTCTGTATTGGCTGCTGTCTGCACTCAGCAATATATCCTTTGTCTGATTGTTGATTAATGATTAGAAAGGTGCAAAGTTGGGTCTGAAACGTCAACCAAATATACATCAGCAATTGGCATGTGGCTCTGCATGCTAGTGGCCATTGTCTATAGGTGACTACACAAAGGAACCTCAGTTCAATTCTTCCTACCACCGTTTGGATTGGAAATAGCAATTTCAGTGGCAGCAAGTTGCAGGATCTGCATGTGCCAGGTGTACTAGCCTAATAAAGGGGGGAAAAATAATAAAATCGGAGGCAGGAGAATGGAGAGTGCCAACCCAACTGTGCAGCAGCAGCACACAGCGGATTTCGGGTGCGCTTTCTACAGTGGGTCCCCAGGCTTGTACGTCACTGGAATGATATGCTCATTTTCTTTCAAATGGCAGGTCCTGGGCATATTTCTCATGCAGCAGTCCACTTGAAGCCACAGTGTTTTCTGTGGAAGGATCTGTCTGGAGATGTTGCCATCAGCCATAAAATAAATGAAGGCCATGCAGAAAGTATGGAAAAGGAGGGGGAAAAAAAAAAAGGAATAGAACATCCAGTAATAGCGGGGAGATAATTTCCCCAACAAGATCCTGGAAGTAGCTATACATATTTTTCCTTTGCCTGTGGGAAATTTATTTGGTTGGCCTGGTAGCTTTGCTGAGAACATTGTGTTCTCTTAGGAGAGAAATAAATCATTTGAGGTTGAATAATTTGTGCTTTTCATAATGGAAAAGAGGATCTACGGAGTTGATTCACACATGATGGGCAAGACATTTCATCTCCCTATGCCTCTGTTTCCCCACTTGTAAACAGAAAGAGGATTTCAGGCATCCTAAGATGTAAAGACAGAAGCATATATGGGGGATTATTACAAACACAGGGCCCAAAACTCTGTCTCTGATATTTACCTGGTATTTAAGAAAAGATCCATTAAACGACCATTGATGTCAGAGGCAGGCTAACTTTACTTTTCAGTGCTTTTTGGATCAAAACGTTTTTTTGGAGGGTAGAGCAAAATTAACTGATTTGTAACATTAAGACAGGTTTCAACTTAGCGTCAACTCTGGTTTCCCTGTTTCATACATTGTGAATTATTTCTGAAACGTCTCTGTAAAAATACGGATTCTGAGGTTTAAAAAGCTGGGAATATTTAAGACATCTGTTTATTCATGTGTATTTTAGTGATAATGTAGTCATGGTGTGGTGGGTTGACCCTGGCTGGACACTAGGTGCCCACCAAAGCTGCTCTATTGCTCCCCTCCTCAGCTGGACAGGAGAGAAGAAATAGAACAAAAGGCTCGTGGGTCGAGATCAGGGCAGGGAGAGATCAG
>NW_010542505.1:135444-179289 GCF_000687285.1 Phaethon lepturus | reverse complement strand
ACCTTGCCACACAAACCCAATACACTTTGCAAACCTGATGTTCTGTGGGTGTAGGGCTTTTGTGTATCGTACATTTAATTTCCAAATCCACTTATTGTAGAGGGCTGTTTCAGTCAAGGAAAGGATAGTATGGGGGCATCTGCCTGTATATGATCAGCGGGCAATAATGTGATGCTTTAAGTAAGGCTGGCCTGTAGTGGAATTGAATGGTTCATATTTGGGTTCAATAAAACATGTTAGCATGTGCTTAAGTATCATTAGCAGCAGTTGAAGTGAACACAGACTTAGTGCATAAAGGACAATCTGAGGTGCCCAAGTGCAATTACCATTGCCGAAGTCCAAGGCTGATGGCTGACTGGCATCTCATGTGGAAACAGTCTCTTCTTACCGATGAGCATGTAATTTAGCACATGTGCTGCCGGTGCCAAATCCCGAGAAGCGTTTGTGCTTAATACTGATGGGAGCAGGTTTTCTGTCAGAGGTGAAGAAACTTGTTTCGGCACTATGGAAAGGCTTGGTTGTCATTTCTTGTGCTGTCTCTGTCTAGTGGACATCAGTCTTCAGTGTTCTTGCTGTGACAGCTTTCTGCCACCGAAACTTGGAAGCATAAGCTCATAATTGCCTCATGTCACGTTAGAATGAAGAGGTTCTGTGTTCACAGATATTGAGTAAATTGCTTAGACTATATTCCACCATTAGGATGGTTATTTGGGCAAGGTTTTCTACTTCCAGCTGGGATTACACTGAGTGATTTACAAAAAGGCATAGAAGAAAAAAATGCCTTGGTGAGTGTGAGAATAGGCACCTTGGGATGCCTCAGCACCTACTCATGGAGGCATATATCTTAAGGTACCAAACTGTTAACAAAAAGAACTTCATTCATAGCTCCCCATATACCTAATACCTACCAGAGCATCCAGCTGAGCAGAAGTTCATAGCGTACTAAAGTGTTAGATGATTAAAGCTGAGCTAGAGCTCCAAAAGAAAGGGGATAGTTTATCTGCTTACACAGAGCTTTTATGTCTCCATAGTTCTGACTGCAGTCTTCTTATTTTCCATTTCCCTTAGGGTCCATGGAGTTCTCTACAATGGTCTTTATGAGGAAAAAAATAATTGTGGAATGAACTTCAAATGATTTTGCTTGTGGCCTTAACAGGGGGAAATTCATGAGGGTGGTTGCCTGCTATCCCAGTTCTTTCTGCAGAATCTTGGCTTTTGGTTAAAATTGTTATACTGCTAGTCCTCAAAGAGTGTCCTGATAATATGAATTTTCAACTGTGAACAAATGTGAGATGCAGGAGTGGTGTTTTCTTCTATCTGTAGTCAGACAGACTGAAACATTATCTGTGAGCAACATAACTTCCTCTTATCTCAGAGGCAGCCTAGAGTTCACTGTCATCAGTTAATTCATTATAAAGGCATTACATGCTATTAGGCAGGGGATGAATAATAGCTAAAATACATAGAATCCTCTAGACCTTGTAAAGATGCCAAAAAAAGAAGTAGTGTGCACTTAAGATAGCAAAAGGAATGTAAAAAATTAAGGAAAAAAAATCCTGCAGCATGCTACATGAATTTGCCTGCCTCCGTTCCTAACAAAATTTTAAGCCTTTGAGTTCAGATGAGGGTCATCTGAGACACTCAGGATCCCTGCTTCTGTACTTGTCTTCTGCTCTGAATCAGGATGAGTTTTTCTTTCCTACACTCTGCTTCTTTCTCTCCTATCTAGCCCTTTGCCAACTTTTCTTTTCTCTGTGGCTCTTTTTGCAGCAAGATTTCAGTGCCACTGTGTCCTTTTCAGGACTGTCTCCTCTCCAAGTCTGATAACTGCAAAACTAGGAACTTGGTGTTAATGCTTATCCTTTAGGTTTTGTATGTAAGAAAATTCACTGCTTCAGTCCCTCTACTTTCAAATAAACTATGCTGGATTGCTTTCTATAGACTTTATTTCTTCCACTGTCTTAAGGTGCTTTGCTTAAGTAAGGTTTAATGAAATCTCTTGCCTTAAATACAGGTGACTCCACATATGCAGAAGCATTCAATAATCCATATAATTAATAATTTATATGTTGTTAAGTTTTCTGAATTGTTTGACTTACTGTGATGATAAGTCATTGACTGCTGTCAACCATGAAATAATTATTCAGGTTTGTGTTTGCATTTTGTTGTTTGCACAGTGGAGTTTTGTCAGTCATTTTTATTTCTTCGGTACAGTAGTATTAGCACAGAAAGTCTGAAGTAGAAAGCCTCACATAAATAGAAAAAAAAAAATCTAAGACTGTCAAGGCCTAAAAAAAGAGTAATAACCCCAAATGAAGAATAAAAGTAATAACTTTATTATTACTTATTTATTGCACCATTCAAAAGTGTGCTACTTGCTTCAGAGCACAGCAATATTCCTTGCAGTGTTCCCTGGGAGATCCTTTGTCCCAAAGTCACACAGACCTCATTATGTGTTATGTTATTTTATTTTGATTTAGATTAGATAAAAGATGCTTAGACATCAGCTGAGAGCACTTTGCCAGTTACTTAAAACTATAAAACTCAAGTGCAGTGCAATCAGTTTAACTCTTCTACCAAGCAACACACACAGTTGATGAAATATTAGTGGTCCATTACATTAGTCCACTTAGTCCTTCTTCAAAGATGAGGTGAAGCACACAGTCCTTGCATTGACTTGAAAACTGATTGGAAGCAGATCAGGGTAGCATGTGTTGATGTTTACCTACTAGGAGGTAGCTCCCATGAGGCATTTTGCCATGTCTGTATGGCAAAGTATCTTCACAGGTCCGGTCTGGTAATAGGACTAAATCAAATAGAACCTTGCCACTAGCCTTGCCAACCTCAGATGTGCAAAAATTACAAGCTAGACCATCTCAACATTTATGACAAAAATTATTTGGTTTCCGAGTCGTAACATCAAACTCAGTTCACTTTTGATTTTATACTTTTTATTTCAAATGGGTCCTGGAATTGTCACATTATCATTTGCAACAGGGAGTTGGGGTGTTATGAATATACCAAATACATCAAGATACCCCTGAGAATAATCAGCAATGTTAGTAACAAAACATGACTTGTCCAGCTGTACAAACCCTGAGGAGATCATCCCAGAAAATGTCTTGGACTTAGCACTGTGTAATGAAACATGGATAATTTTATAATAAGACAATACATTTCAAGCAGTTATATATTTCAGATCAAGAAGCTAGCTGGTTGTATACTTCCTGACATGATTTCTCTACTGCCTTTTACATACCAGCAGAAATGTGTACTACTGAGAAGACAGTTGTGGAGTTTACTGGCATTTAAAGCTAAGGCTGCATAAACTCCGAGCTGGTCTCATTAGTTGCTGCACCTTCCAGTCTGAGGCAGTCAGGTGATATTTTCTTTCAGCCCCTTTCTCAGACTATGCTATTTCTTCTAAATATTGTGTAGAAACAGTTCAACTGTTCTCATGAATATAGCTGCAGTTGTTCAGATGCACAAAATGGTATCTCTTTTGTTAATTTTGAATTTTGGCAAAGCAACTTTTATGACCTGTTGATTTATGTCTGTAGAATAGCTAAAGAGATGTCTACATTTGTTTTCCATATTTTGAAATTTTGATGAATGTTGTTCTGAGATTTACTTCCATATCTTGTGAATTGTTCAGTACCTTTTCTGGTAACTACTTGAGAAGGTAGCAGAATCTAGTGACAAGAATAGGAGGAGATAAGTAACATCTCTGTCATTCTGGATATTCACCAACAAGGGAGTGTGATTGCCAGTGAAGTCTTTGTCTAGATTTGCAATGTAATCGTATGTCTGGTGATAGCACAAGTTGCTTGTTGTGTGGGTGGATAGGTGTGCTGTTTTTCACCTGAGAGTATCTACACAATAGACTCTTGCTGTCCAGTAATGGGAATGCAATATAATCACATCCAAGTGAGTTTTAGTCTTCCTAGCTTGGATATCAGCTCCTGAGAAGTAACACAATTTCAGTTCCATGCCTTCCAAGCTGGATGGAGAAAGATAACTCAGTATTTTATTGCACTTCTGACTGTAACATGTTTCTGTCCTTAATGTTGACATTTCTCTATTGTTGCACCCACGATTTTCAGGCTTTTCAAATCTGCCATTTAATTTTTAATAACTATTTGTTGACCATTCAAGTTCCCATATATTGGTGGCCAAACTTCAGAATCTGTCTTGAGACATTTTTCAAGCTCAGATTTATCCATAAGCTTTGCTAATGGTAAAGATAACAAGTTAGAAAATTTTTGCAGAAGATAGTCTGCAAGCAAATGCAAAATAGTCTATACAAATGTTGTATTAAAACCAGGATAGATATTTATATAGATAGCAGGAAATGTGTACACTTGTATAACTCAACAATGGAAATTAGAATTGAGGTTTTGATTTCTATACCTGTTTTTTCATGAGCTCAGTTTAGAGGACTGCTCACCATTCATGTAAATGCGAAACAATGGAAGAGAACAAGCAATGAGCTTGTCTTTATAGTAGGGAGATAGTTTTGAGTCAGGGTGTGAGAAATGTACTTGTTAAGGAGAACTGCTAAACAATAACTGCATGATTTCCATTTTCTAAACCACTCAAGCTGGTGTTTGCTTGTTAAAGCCAAATGGACTCTCTGCATTGGAGAAATTATTAAAGAGCAAACATTTTTTTTTAATACATGCAGGTAGAAAGTTATTTCAGAGAAATACCTTGGTGTGAGATACGTATCATTACTGTAAATGAATGTCTTGCTAATTACAACGCCGTGGATAACTGTATTTTGCTTTATTTCAATTTGATTTCAACTGAACATTTTTGAACAGTAGTTTAGTTTGAGGTTTTTTTACCACCTTTCAAGATTTGTTCTCTCTGTGTATATATATAGCATTATTAAAGCTGTGTGAAAATATGTCTACTTTGAAAACAGATCAGCTCCATCCCTATTTGCTCCCTTAAAATTTGCTAGCAGTAATGTACTGGGAAGTGATAGGTGAATGTATTGCAATTATTGTCTTTTGTTATGGGCCTTGGTTTCAGGTTAATTTATGTCCTTTATACCTTATATCTAGCTCATTTTTTAATGCTATTTTGAACAAAGAAGGTACCTTTTGAAAATGTGAAAATGAAGTGTTTCGTATTTCTGGAATAGAACTTTTCTGTTAAAGGTGTTGAATTGAACCATTTTGGTTTTCTTCCAAATTCCCTTGTTGTCTTTTTCAGCCAAAATACTTTCCAGAATTTGACCAACATATGTATTGAATGTTTCTGTTCTTCTGAACCTCTTATTTCTCAGCAGGCACATAATACTGTGTTGCTGAATAAAAAACATATGTTCCTCACATGTGAATCAGCTGGGGCTACTGTTTGGCACAAAATGGTAACCAAAATGCCGTAGCTTGACTGTGGAGGACATGGGGAATAGGAAAATCATTTTGTCTTGCATACGTTTCTAAAATACATTTAACTATATATTAATGGTCTTTGAATTAAATCCTTCTGTTCTTGACTGTCTTCCCAGACTAGAGACTGGCAGGCAGCCCTATCCAGGACAAAAGAAACACATGCTTATCTTTTAGGGTGGTTTTAAAATTAGTAGGACCTGCAGCTCATAGAACTTGAGCATTTGTCCAAGTTTACCATGCACTTCAGCATTGCCTGGAAGTGCCAAGTCCTTGTACAACGTGGCTGTATTTGAAACACATCCCTGCGTCACGATGCTGACATTAAAGGACAGCACAGCTTGAAGTATAGTCTGACAGAAGTGTTTTGTTTCCTCCTCTTGCAGATGGGAAGTCAGTGTCGCTGTCTCCACTTGAATCCCAGCCCCACAGTCCTCGGTACACGGCATCGAGCCAGCGAGATCGTGAGAGCTTGGAAGTCCGCATGCGGGAGGTGGAGGAGGAGAACCGCGTGCTTCGCAAGCAGCTCAGCCTGGCACAGAGTCGCAGCCCCTCGCACCACCGTGGCAATCACTCCAAAACCTACTCCATGGAAGAGGGGACAGGCGACAGTGAGAGCCTGCGGGCTGGCATCGTGGCGGGGAACAGCTCCGAGTGTGGGCAGCAACCGGCAGTGGAAAAATGTGAGGTAAATAAACAAAAGGAACCTGCCAAAAACAAAGCCTGATGGATTTGATCCTTTAAGGACATTGCAGGTCGCTATCTCCTTCCCCCTGAAACGTTCTGCTCAGAAACCAGCTTCTTTAAAGGATTCCTGGACGTGATATCTTAGATAATTTGTAATTATTCTTTTTTAAAAAAACTTTAAAACATTTAATCATCTAAATACCTTTTGGTTATTATTTGGTCAGATTTTTTTGTCATCTTTATTCTTGTGTCCTCAAACCTGGTGTAAAAATCAAAGCCTTGTTCCAAGCTGACTTCAGTACAGCTGTGCTGATAAAGACCTGTGGCAAACTGACCCCGTGTGATTGTAAATTAAATGAAAGCACCACAATGCTTTGAAAAGCCTTATTGCTTTGTTTGTGCATCTGTACTAGAACAGTTCAGGGTTTACCGATAATTGAATTGTGCCTTACGGAGCCAGCCAGTGCTTTTGAGTCACTTTCAGGAGTATATCTGGATGGTGCTGTGGAACCACCTGCTCTGCATTAGTGGGGTGGTCAGCTGCAGAAAACTGGAGATCTGTTTCTGAGAAGGTTTTGGGGGGTTGCTTTGGTTTTGTTTTCCCTATTTTATGCCAGTAGTTTTGTGGATGTCATCCAGCTATTTAGTTGTCAGATATCTGAATGTTGACAGTTCCAAATATGGATAGATCCAAAAGAGAAAGTCTTGCTTAAAGGCCTTGTGCCAATCCCAGCTGGTGAGGATATAAAAAATATTTCCTCCATTTATTTCTACAGAGAGAGAGGTACCGTTTCACCTTCTGTCTTGCTTTCTGCCATTGGGAAGATAAAACTTGAAAGAAAATAAGTAGGAGGAAAAAGAAGTCCTAATTATCTCTTCAGATAAAGTCTATTTATTGGGCAAATATCAAACATCATTTAAACATGAATTATTGCTTTCCAGTTGGACATATTTGTCAATCAGGGTGGAAAAAAGGAACCAACATTATTTTAAGGAGAAGGAAAAGGAGGAGTGTGTTTTTCGTTTTCCCTCCTCCTGATAACAAGGGTCAGATTTTCCTCCCTGTGAGCATTTTGGCATTTCTTTTAATAAGGGGAGGTTCAAACCATCAATAAACAAACCTCATGTCTCCCGTATTATCATGCCAAGCAGTGATGAGCTGAATCTCAGTTCTTGGTTGTTCAATGTACCAACCAATTTGGGACACAAAAATAGCAGCTTAAAGGAGGAAGAGTTTAAGTAGCCTTTCAGTTTATAATGTGTTTTGCCAATAAATTTACTTGTGCAGTGGGGTTTAGCATTGTGCTGGAGGCAATGGTTATATAAATATGAAACCTCGCTTTATTTGCCATCCCCCTATCTCACCGCACACTATTTTGATAACAAAATAGCTTTTTCTTCTTTTTCTTAAGGAATTCACTCAGTAATTCAGTAACAGCAATGAAAGTTAAAATTAAACTTCCTTATTATCAGATTTGCAAGGAGTCTCATTGTTTATCCTATTACTGTAGGTTCTGGTTCTCTGTTGACTTCATTCACTCTTTGTTTTCGGTGTTTCAGAGGTGTAAACTAAATCATTTTTAGCCTCTGACCCTGGAATGTATCACAAGAAGAGTCAACAACTTGGATACAAAAAGACAAGGGTCCTGAGAAGAAGACTGGGTGTCTGAGGGAGACAAAGAGAGCTAGGTTTAGGACGTGGGACTAGGAGACAAAGAGGATGTTCATTT
Source organism: Phaethon lepturus (assembly GCF_000687285.1). Lineage (NCBI taxonomy): Eukaryota > Metazoa > Chordata > Aves > Phaethontiformes > Phaethontidae > Phaethon > Phaethon lepturus. Next base: position 171,473 of record NW_010542505.1, on the reverse strand, counting down.
TATTGAGTCAGTTCTTTGAGATTTACTGAAGATAACATTTCAGAATCTAATTTGGGATGGTCTTTAGTGATGATTAAAACGTTTGAAAATGCAGTTACAATGAATGAATGTTAAATCTCTGATAAAACATAATCTTGTGTGGTAATAATTGTGACCTGTATCAAACAGTAGTGGGTTTGTCGCATTCCAGCCACTGCTTCCTACTCTGTTGCAACTCAGGAGAGCTCTTCTGATACTATAAAATGGACCAGCATTATATTGCAAGAAAAAATCAGAGTTCCAACCAAGGGCCTTCTCCCTGGAGGGAGCAGATCTGTGTCATGTTGTCCCAGTAGGAGAAAATTTTAACACAAACCTTGGAAATATAGGTAAAAGTAGTCCTTATGCAGATGTAGGCACAAATAATAGGCTTCAGAAGGAGACCATAATGATGGTGGAAGCTAACAGAATTATATGAGTCTTTCTTATGATGTTATCCCAGTACCTTTCCAGCTTGTGCCTCCATAAGCTGGGCATTTAGTTTGAATTAAGTGTGCATTTATAAATATTTTTAAAATAGATTATATATTAGAAAACGGTTAATTAGCATGATAGCATTGAGTAGGTTAGCAGAATACTTAACATCTGAAGCGTTTTTACAGGCATATTTGTATTGTTACTATTCTCAACGGTGTTGCTCAGTAGGGTTATGTGTGTAGTGCTCCAGAGCCACAGAGAACAGGCCTCCACTAACATAAGCACCAGAACACAGGAAAAGCAGATGTTACCTGCCTCTGGGAACAGTTTGTAGCATATTTACGTTTTTGTAACATGCTTTTTTAACATCTTTTAATCACATTCAGCAATTATTTATGAAGGTTTAAGTAACTGCAATGGAAGGCCTGGCTAGTACTACTGGAAAATTATTGAAGTATGAAATGCTTTACCAAAGGTTATTTTTAACTATAAGAACTAATTAGAGTTTGTTAAACTCATTATTTCAGCATTCCAAAAAGTAGCCTGAGGAGGAAAAAAAATAACATGTTTAAGCACCTTATACTACTCATCAGCATGGAGTCTAAGGCCCAGTTCTTCATGTGATTTTTGATATTTTCTTCCCATTAATATTAGCCCAGAATGGACTTACATGAAATACTGCTTTCAGAAACAGTTTCTCCTGGTCTGTAATGGCTAAAGTAATGGTTTCTAAACTATGTTAGCGTGCATCTTGGTATTATTTAATCTTCCTTTCCTAAAGAAGCTTAACTTCCCCAAATGCCTTGAAGTACCTGGGCCTGAGTGCTCCCTAAACTATTTAAACTGAAAAATAGTTCTCTTTGTGTCCCTGATCCCCAACCTGTAGGAAGAACAGCGCGATTAGCTTCCACAGTGTTTTGATTACCTATTAATAGCTGTGTGTATAAACAGAGGAAGAATTCACTGAGTCTGGAAAGCAAGATGTTTCATCATTTAATCTGTTGCTGCAGTGAGTTCCATTGTCTAAAAGCAGCTCCAGTGAATGGCCTGTGTACAGACTTCTTGCAACATGTACTAGGGATGAACACACCTATGATTCAAGAAGAGCATTGTAGGAGGATGGACACTTTCAAGGAGCTCAGTTTAGTCCCACAGTGACTTTTGAATATCCAGGCTAGAGTTTGGCAACTAAAATGATCACAGATTGTAAACAGTGAGGAGCAAGTGTAGTATGCAGAGCCTTGGTGTGAGTTGTTTGGAGGGACATGTTGAACCAAGCAGACAGGCTGCCACATGTTGTGAAGGTTGGAACACTCTTGGTTTATCTGGGTTCACTTCTAGGTGTTAGCTGCAGTCATTGAGTCTGGAGGTTGTGTGAGTCACAGTGGCGAGTTCTGATGGGATGGGGATACAGTCTCATAGCCACCTGCAGACAGAAAATGAGGAGTTTGAGAGAGCGGTGATGCTGCTGACCCGTTTCATAATCTGGGAGCTGATGCTTACAGTAGTATACTCAGGAGGATGCCAGTTCTTTGAAGTGCTGCCTTCTTCCAGCCACTATTGCCCTGTCTTGCCAGGATTTGTCTGCAGCCAGCTGCTCTCTATCCAAACATGTATTTGGAACAAGCATGGAGAAAACTGGAAATAAAACTTTTTTTGTTAGGATGCAAACATCTGCAGATAGTTCAGGTTGTTGAGCTCATGTTGAGTTATCAATTTTCCCACTATTTTGTTTAACAGTTAAACAATGAGGGGGAGGAAAGTGAATCAAGAAAAGGAGGAACAGACTGAGTCTTGCAGCACGCTGCAGGCAAAAACTTTGGAAAAAAAGGACTAGGTTTCTGTTCTCTTTGAGGATTACTACTCCTTCCTATCGCTGATCGCAGGCAGGAATAGAAGTGATAAATAGTATCAAACACCACAGAGAGGCTGAGCAGGAGGAATATGGATGCCTGTGTCTCTGAACTGGAGAAGGACATTGAGAAGAGCAGCAAGCGCTGTCTTCTCACTGTGCCCTGGCTGAAATGGCACGCAAGACAACAGCATCTGCTAAAAGACACCAAGAAAAGCATACTTCTAATTTTGAAACAAAATTATTTAGGAAAAAGAGAACAGATGCGGGAAGTCCTTGACAGAATAAACTCTGATTTTGTGGGTATTTGAAAGGTGGAGAGAGGCTGTAAGGAGAGCTTTTCTGACAAGTAGAGATAGTACAAAACAATGTTGACAGTGACATGACAGTTCTATTCTGTCAAAACCCATAAAGTGTTTGTGTCTGGTCCAGTGTCTTCAGATGAAGTGCTTAAAGCAGGCATGAAACCATTCTCAGTTAATTTGATTTTAATTGGCATTGAAAGGAAGGATCTTAGGTCTTCCAAAAGCCTGAGAGAGACCAGGTGGAAACCAGAGAGGAGGCAGTGCATGCAGTGTCAGGAATCTGTGCGCCCACAGGAACCCATGCACATATGTATGGTACAAACCACTGCTGCAATAAAAGTTGTCAATAAGCAGCCTCTGTTCTCCCCTATTGTTATCACAAGAGAGAAACACAATCATTTTTGCAAAGTGCTGAGCATGCTCAGTTTACGTTGACTTTACCATAAATTTAAAGTGCCGAATACCTCACAGAGCTGTTGCCAATATATAACACAATACTTTTTCTTTCTCACACCTCTCTGGAGAGACAGTTGCCTCATTAATTCAAGTCCTCTTAAAACTTCAGATCTCCAATGTGCCTCAGCTTGTGAGGCACACTACGGCTGGAAGCAGCTGCGATGTTCATGTGGGGTTTGCACGATGGCACAGCCACTTGGCAATTGTATGATTCAAATTGTGCCCTGTACCAGGCGATGTTAATGGATGGGGCTATGGACTCTTTAGACATGCCCAGCACATGCCATGTCTTGTGTAAATCTGCCTTCTTTCCAGGCCAGACTTTGGGAATCTATGACTATGTGAGAAGGCAGAATTCCTCATTTGTTCTTTGCGTAGTGGGCTTTCTGTGGAAAATTAAAGCTGTGTGTGTGAGAAACCATCTAACCAAGCTTCAAATGGAAGCCAAATGAGGCTCCCCTGCAGCTTCACAACTGTGTCCCCAGTTGCAGCTTTGTGCTGCCAGCATGGCAGTGGAACCTGCCTTCATTTCTGTGACCACTAAGAAACAGAAAAACACAGAAGTTGGAATCAAAACTTGCTAAGATTAATTTTCTTTTGTCCCCAGGGAATAGCAATGGCTGATTTTAAAATCAGAGATGAGTAACTTAACAGCATTTTTCAAATTATTACTTACTACCTTAATAATAATGACTAGTAGCGCTTTTTCTATTTTCCCTTTCCTCTTGAAGAGACTAATAAACCTCTGCCTCATATTAAAAGGGAGATAAGAAGGCAAGAATAAGTGCGAATTTACCAGGGTGCTGGGGTGGGGACAATATGTGTGTGTTGGTTGTATTTAACTTCACATTAACACTGCCCAGTACAGCCCATACTAGCAGTCACAGGCAGGGAAGTGACCACCTGCCTTCACAGCTCGTGTCCTATCTTACCACTGGGATGCACCCAGCCCCTGGCAAACCAAATTTCCCACCCCTGCTCATCCATCAGAGCTTGCTCACCCTCACCTTAGTATCTGTCCTTAAGATGGAAATAATGCAAAATTTCTAAGAGCATATCTGCTTCTAGTTATCAGACATAATTTTAAACCTCATAAGGTTAAAGTGCCTGCATGTTTGCATACTCAGAATTTTGTGTGCTGCTAAATGTGTGTGCGTGTGTACATGTGCACACATATGCTTTTACCTAATAAATGCAATTCTGTTCAGATATCTAATGTAATTTAGGGACAGTAATGACTTTGGAATGATGATGGTGTTATAACTCAATTAAGATGTTTTTAACAAACTGCCTCTAGTGGGCTGCAAACAGCTGCAAAACGCCCACTCAAATCTTTAACAATCACTGCACTAAATAATAGCACTGTCATGTATGTGCTCTCCTTAATGAATGATAGAACACAGGAGCAGGCTTTAATTTTTGTTCTTTTTGTTCCTTCTCTCCCACAGACCATCCACGTTGCCATTGTTTGTGCAGGGTACAATGCCAGTCGGGATGTTGTCACACTTGTCAAGTCTGTCTTATTTCACAGGTAAAGGTAGCTTTCTTGTATATTGTATATCTGATTATGGCTAAATAAGCTTTTTTTGAATTTACTCTCTTACTTCAAAAGAAAGTCAGATTCCCTTCTCTGGTTGCTTTTTCTTTGGAAGGAAGGAAGCATGAAATTTATGACTGCAACCAATAGATTCACCTGTGTAAAGATTTCTGCAATGAAGTAGAGAGATCAGAGATCCACTTGCTACCCCTGTTGCATTGTGGGAATAGGGACAGTATCTATCTGTACTGTAAAGCATCTGCACACTCCTGAATGTTGTAAAATAATAACAGTAATAACAGCATTGTATTCATTTAGCCTATTTCTGGTATCAGTTTGTGGCACAGGTGTAGATGGTAATTTGAAAGCCATACATATAAATACATACTGGTTACTTGACTATCCCAGCTTCCCATTTAGACATTTATTTTTCAAAGTAAACCTGTTACTATAGTCAGCATTATCTCATTAAAGTCAGATTATTTATTCTGGCTTTGGAAGAGCTACTTCCAGCCTCTCAGAAGGTTTTGCAATAGCACATGGAGCACAGTTAGATCCCAAAATCGAGAGGCCTAAATGTACAATGAAGACAAAATGACCAATTCCCTTAGTAAATAGCAGCTCCAGAAAAAGAGAAATGGTATTAAACTGTGTGTGGGCATATGTGTATATATCCCTTCTCAGGTTTAGTAAAGTCTCTTAGAGATGTTTTCTGACAGTGTTGCAGAAAGTGGATCAAAATAGAGAAGGGAGAGACTAATCAGACTGTTTGACTCAAACAGGACAAATAGACTAACACAACATCCCTAGAGTATAAAGAGTTTACTAAGGAGTTAGTTTCAACACACTGCTTTATATTGAATTATACCAGGGAGCATGACTCTTGTTCATGTCATGTGCAAGTATCTTCTTCCAGCTAGCTGGACTGGGGCATTCCAGTCCCCTACCTTGCTCCTTATGTTTGCCTCCAATCCTCTGCTGGAACACTCTTCATAATCACTCCTTTACAATGGATTTAGTACACCATTTGAACTTTTACCCATTTTTGGTAAGCTTCTTAAAAGAATGTAAAGGCTCACCTTGTACAATGTGGAAAAAGGCTCAGTAAATACTGTGTAAGAGGTTGGCTAGAGTGCAGGTGGAGAGGGGAAATTCTCCAAAACATGAGAGCAACTTTCACTATCAATGCATAGCCTTTGCAAGTGTTTCCAGAACTAGCATGTTCATGTTAGATGAGGGCTAGGAGCAGTAAAACAATGCTAAAATAAACATAACAAAAGCAAAACAACAGTTAAAACCCATATCGTACTCTGTGCATAATTTTTTTGAATGTTAAAATCTTGTTAAATTGTAAAACTCTATCTATTTCCAGTTAGACTTCTGAATTATTCAGTGTAAACTGGCTTCATATTGCAAGGATCTGGGGTGTTTTGTCTATTTTGATTGTTGTTTTTAAGGGATTTCTTGCAAATACACATTTTTATGGTGACATGAGTTATCCTGGTGGTTAGGTTCTCAGTGTTTTTCTCTCTTAGTACCTGCATCCATTTTGGGAAGACTGTAATATTCTGTACGTTTCCAAATGTGCTGTAAATAACAGGAACCTCACAGCTCAAAGGTTTAAACAGTCTCTTTCTGCATTACTTAAAGGAAATGTCCCTGTGTTACATAAGCCACTCATCTGAACAATTAGCAAGCTTATAAACAATTCTGATATGTAATGGCAGAATGATGTAATTTGGAAATATATTTAATTAAAAATAGGAAACCAAACCAAAGGGAAGTAACATTGGTATTTCTGAGTCTGGTGAATTCTGCCCTTGTCAAGAACATATTTGCTGTTTTGCTAGCAGTACTGCTCATCTCAAAGGATTTGTCTAGCTCAGCAGAGGTGATCAAGATAAAGTTCAGTATAGCTAATGAAACTTTAATACAGATAGTTACATTCAAGATAACCTGCCTTGCTTGTTTGCTCAAAACATACTTAAAGACAAATCTAAGTCCATTCCTGCCTAGAACTAGCTTTTCTCACTAGGCATTAAATTGTTCACTAGAAAGGGGAGATGTTCTCGGAGAAGAAATAGACCTTCTTACAGACATTTCTTCCTTATCTTCTAGAAAACACACACTTAAGCATCTGTTGATGCTATGGCTACATGTGCAGAGGGTCATGCCTCAGAAATGCTCCTTTCTTGGATCTTATCTTTGGAGTGGCAATGGTGAAGAAGGCTGGAGAATGAACAACAAACAAACAACAAAGTCAGATGAAAACTGATTAAGAACCAAAATTCCTTGCATCGGTTGCCATGTGCAAACAAAGTTTTCTTGGAAGCTAGTATACACTTCAAAAATTATGATGGAAAGAAGTCTTCTTTTAGTTGCAAGGATCTATTTAATTGTAAGAATGAAGGATGGAGACAGGTGATGATACTGCATTAGGAGGAATGAGTTAGAAGAGTTGGAAGTGGTTGGTTCAGATGGTGGATGCTTCATGACATAAGTAGCAAGTTCACCATCTGACTTGAGGGTCATCAGTGAAAACAGGCATGGAAACGTCTCTTCTTCTAACCCCTAAACATGCACCAGAGAATGCATTCTAGCTGGCATAATCCAATAAACCAACTAAAACAGACATTTGAAAGGACTGTATGTTTCCAGTGGAGAAGAAGTTTGCTTGTTCTATCCTAATCTCTAAAGTTAGGCTACTGGTCCTTAATTTGTAGGATCACCACATTCAATCTCAAATACGATTTTGCAAGAACAGAACAAACATGCCTCCAAACATATTGTCAAAGATTCTTTTTTCCTTTTTTGAAGTTTCTGATGATCAATGTTCAACCAAACCTGATACAGCAGGTGCAGAATTTGCCTGTAACAAGAGTGTCTTGTATAATTGAAAGACATTTGTGTAGAAATCACAGCTGTTATTATGCAGCCAGGCACAGTGTGGGTTCTCCTTGGGCAGCTGTAGCATTACACCTCAATCCTGCTCTGCAACACTGTGAATACAATCTACTGGTTGAACAATGGTCCCCTCAAAGCAACCACACTTAATATCTTTGCCTGTTCCTGCTGCATTTCACTTGATGTTTTGTTTTAAGAGCACTGATTTTATGACATGGGTTTGATGGATGGACCACTCAGTGGATAAGGAATTGGCTGGATGGTTGCAGTCAAAGAGTTGCAGTTAACGGCTCGATGTCCAAGTGGACATCCGTGATGACTGGCATTCCTCAGGTGTTGGTACTCGGACCAGTGTTGGTGACATGGACAACAAGATTGAGTGCACCCTCAGCAGGTTTGCAGCTCTGAGGAGAAGGACTTGGGGCTGTTGGTTGATGAGAAGCTCAACACGACCCAGCAATGTGTGCTTGCAGCCCAGAAAGCCAATGGTATCCTGGGCTGCATCAAAAGAAGCGTGACCAGCAGGTTGAGGGAGGTGATTCTCCCCCTCTACTCTGCTCTTGTGAGACCCCACCCGGAGTACTGCATTCAGCTCTGGGGCCCGCAACATAGGAGGGACATCGACCTGTTGCGCCGAGTCCAGAGGAGGGCTCTGAAGATGATCAGAGGGATGGAACACCTCTCCTAATGAGGACAGGCTGAGAGAGTTGAGGATTTTCAGCCTGGAGAAGAGAAGGCTCCAAGGAGACCTTATAGTAGCCTTCCAGTACCTGAAGGGAGCCTACAAGAAAGCTGGAGAGGGACTTTTTTAACAGGGCATGTGGTGATAGGACAAGGGGTAATGGTTTTAAACCAAAAGAGGGTAAATTTAGATTAGATATAAGGAAGCAATTCTTCACTATGAGGGTGATGAGGCACTGGAACAGGCTGCCCAGAAGATGCCCCATCCTTGCAAGTGTTCAAGGCCAGGCTGGATGGTGTTTTGAGCAACCCGGTGTTGTGGAAGGGGTCCCTGCCTATGACAGGGTTTGGAACTAGATGATCTTTAAGGTCCCTTCCAACCTAAATTATTCTATGACTTCAGTGAATCTGTCTGTAGTTCATGGAGATGTCATGTGCTTTTATTAGCATTTCTGACTAGGTTAGTATTTAAAACATGTTTTAGCTGTGCATTTTGACACAGAAAGAGGTACCTAAATTCCCTACCTCTCTAATAGAAAATTCTGAGAAAAGGAGGCCATGTAAGTCTAATCATCTTCTCTCCATGCATTAACATATTTGTTACACCCCCAACTTTGAGCTAGAGTGCTGGATAGAGAGACACAAAACAGCAGGGGTGCTGGATTATTAAGAATAAAAACTACAGGAGTTTCTATAGATGGAGTGTGCTGTCTCTTCTCTCTTGTATGAATGTACAGCAAATCCTGTGTATTGAACATTTCAGCTCTTCCCAGGTCTAAAAAAGCAAGTTTCTGATTCTAGTCATACCATATATATCGTGAGACTTAGGCAAGCTACTTGTTCAAACCATTTGAGAAACTGTATCTGTCTTCAGGTTCCACAGGGTGGGAAGAGGAGAGGAGAGGGGTGGTATGGTGGATTCCTTACAAGAACACCATAGTTCAGAAATGCATTTCATTCCCAGTGGAAAAGGAGCTTGATTCCAGTTTTGTCTTTAGAAAACATATGCTCAAGCCACAAAATCCCAGCAGCTTTTAACACCCAGTTTGACATAACTGACAGTCTGTTCTCAGGAGGAGGCTCAGCAGAGCTGGGGTAGTGCAGGGTTTTCAGTCTGATAAATATGTATTGGCAGTGCTGCACAGAGGGAGGCTTGTAGAATAAGTACTTAGTCCTAGTCAGCAGCTTTCCTGCTTTCCTCTCTTGGGCATCTAGTTCCTAATTATGACAGATTCTATAAATCTGTTGCAGAGGGAAAAAAAATTTCTCTCTGAGCCAGTTTAACACAGCCAAGCTCCTATCACTGTGTCCTAAGTGCAGCTTAACTTTAGTTTCTCCAAAGCAAAAGTCAAAACACTAAAAAGTAAAGATGTTCAATCAAATGGGCGAAACAAAATGCAAGTGCTTTTAGAGACAGTGCATATAGTAGTATGCAAAAAGCATCTGCATTTCTTTTTCAAAGCTGAAGGAATGTCCTGTGACTAGTAACTCTCCTTGGAACTTTTGGTCCATTTTATTGTTAATTTTCCATGTTTTACTCTGTTTCTGAAAATTGTAAAGCTTTGAGTGCCACAGAAACAGCCCACAGGTTATAGTTTCATATTGCAAAGATAATTTCTGTCTCTGCTTAGGTAAGTCTTAACTTGAGTAAGAGCTAAAATGATTTTTAATGTACTCTTATCTTTTCCAAATACATGCTAAACACCATGTTTGATTTGGGAACAAAGAAAGGCCAAAATTACACAATTATGACATGCTGCTGGCAGTTCGGTCAACCTGAGAATCTGTGAAAAATTAACTTCTCTTTTGTGCTAGCTAATACTAGCTTTTTCTCTTTGTTCTTCTTATGTTAGCCCCTCTTCTTTGGAGAAGTCGTTTGTGATTACTTCTTTAGCTGTATGCTCCATCTATCCTAAAGCAATAGTGGCATAGTAATGATGGTGGGGTTTTGTAGTATAAACAAAACCAGTCAACTAGACAAATACTTTCTAATACAAAGTAGCCTCTTTGCTTTAGAAGGCTGCCTATAGCCTTAAATTTAAGCATATGTCTAAGCATTTTTAAGATTAGGATATGAAACTTCTAGATTGCTGTATGAATAATAAACTTTTTTTTTCTTAGAACAAGTAGAATAAGGGAAGCCAAATGAAAATTTAAATCTGATAAAAAGGATGACATGTAATTTCTAAGTAAGAGTCACAAGTCAACACTGGCTGGTAATTAAAGCTTATGTAATCTAATGGCTGTATTCCATGGAGACCACTTTGCCTTAATGGAGTTAATTTGAGAATTTAAAACCTCTGTCATTGTTTCCAACTTTTCTGACACGTCAGTCTATTTTGTGGGAGGTTCTTCTGGCAAAAACTATAAAGCATGAACTGATTTCTCTAATAGATGCATCAATAATACACACTTCTTCTTGTATTTTCTAGCTGTCCTAACAATGGAGGCATAAGGGAGAAAGCAATGTTTAAAAAAAAGTCTGCCCATGAAATTGCTCATTATTATTTCCCAAAGCGCTTCTGTAAGTTAACACAAAACAAGAAGATCCATGAATGAGGCAGCTAGTGCATCTTTAAGATCTCTCCAATAGTTTGGGGAGCATTTTAATCAAAACTGGATGTGAAGGGGTATGAAAAAATCTGTAATGATTTTCACATTAAGATTCTCCCTGTATGAGACAGGGATTGTCATATGGGCATTAGGAAAAAAACTTCCCAAGCTGTCTTTTATAATTTCAGTTTGAAGTTCTTGTAACCATTTGTTACAGATATAAAAAGTATTACCTTGTTGTGCTTCCCTTAATAAACTATAGGTTTTGGAAATAAACCCCCTGGGCTACTGACCTTTTTATATTCTTAGAAAATAAAATTTCTCTGTTGCAGAGAGATAACTGTGCAACCAAGCAGCTGCTTTTTGAATTGCTAACAATTGAGCTATGGAATAATACGGAAGGGAAGAGTGAGTCTGGGCTCGCTACGCCCTTTTTCAGTTGTAGATTTTTGTATTTAACTCTGTGGCAGTTGCTATTCAAAAAGAATGGGCCACAAATGCTTGAGCAAGCAGATCAAAACTCTGATGAAGAATAAGAAGTTTTGAAATGTAAAAAATAAGACATCATGATTAAAAAAATATAGAAATGGGTACCTCAGAATAGGCTCCTAAATTCGTAGCCTGACTTTTAAAATTACTGACTTCTTTTTATTTTACTAAATTTTATAGGACCTCAACAATTCTGAAAATGAAAGCATTCATTTAAACTCCCATATTTAGGCCTAAGAGCCTATATTTAAGCATCCATGCTTGAAAGTCTTGTCCAGAATCGCTTCAATTCACTTTTGAGGAAAGCAATTCAGGAAATGAGTGTGTGCTCCTTACATATGGTTTACTTTGTCAGATAGTATTCTGATCTTAAGTGGAAATAATTTAGTATATGAAGATCTGCAGTTTTCTAATAGAGTGGTTAAAACCTTGAGTTTCCACTTGATGGGAAATACCCATATTTTGAAACGGCATTCTTCCACATTAAGACATTAGTGCATCAGCATTTTCCATGTAGCAGAAACTCTGCAAAATTGTAATTGTTAAAAATTCAGATGCTCAGAACCTTTAAGGTAAATGAGATTAAGTGATTTCTGGATGTGGGCAGAAATTCTCTGGCTGTTCAATACCTGCTTCTATAGTGAGGAATCTGGAAGACCTGGGGCTCAGAATTCAAGGGCTATCTGTTCTGAAACCTGGGACAGTAGAAGCCTTGACTTCCAAACACACAAACTCATATGAATACCAGGTACTTTCCAAAATCTATTAATTTTTTAAGAGAAGTTTATAAATTTGTCATATATTGATCTATACTATTCCATAGTTGCATATAGTGTCACCATTTACAGTATAATGCTTTCTAGCAGTACAAAATATAACCAACCTCTATCATGTGTGGTTCTTTCGATCTCTTGGTGTGCCCAGTGGAAAATTAGTTATATGACATAATACACACATTAAAAATAAACACAACACAGAGCTGTGCTTTGAATTGGTTGGAGAAATTGAAGTCAAAGGAAGTTCACCTCATGTTTGAAATGAGAGAAGAGGAGGTTTGTGTTGGTCATCACTTTCTCTGAGACTTGATTCCAGATTCTCTTCAACCCAAGAAAGATGTTCTGCACTGAAGTCTTGAGGCTCAGGGAATTGGAAAGAACCTATTGGGTCATTTCATTAACTCCCCTGCTATTGCAGGAAACCACAGCATTGAAGTCCTTTTCATAACTTGATCTACCCTCACAAAAGAAAGAACTTGGATTTTTCTTTAACCAGAGCAGCGTATTTTTCCAGTTCCATGCTACTCAACTTCCATTAGCAAACTTCAGTATCTTCAGCTGTTCATTAAACTTCTTCAAAGACCATGCCACCCTTCCTTATGACCCAAGTGAGGGGTGCTCAGCCTCCCTCTGGAAGACTCGGGTATATCCCAAACTTTTTAAACTGTAGCTGCTAAATTCCTGTGAAGGATAGCTCTCCACATGTCTATCCCTTAACTTACCTTAGGAGCAATACAGTTTGATTTCAGTTTTATAAATCTTGTATCCCAAAATGCCTCTGTCCTGGAAAAAGACCAATCTGAGGAATGGAGTAACTTTCACTGACTCCAAATGGTACAGCAAAATATCTGAGTGTAATGAAATAGAGCTTTCAGTGGAATCCTTCACAATATCCCGATTGCCACTCCTAATTCTTGCAACCAATGATTCAGTCATATTGGCAAATAATGATAACATCCCTTTCTCATATATCTTGAGAAAGATTTCTCATCTTACAGAATCTCTTCTCTCTTCTGTATCTTTTGCAGTGGATGCTGGTTGATCTTTAAGCTTCTGAACTTGTTTCATAAACATTTTGAAACAATCGGTATCTTTCAGGCCTTGCATATTGCAGACACCAGAAGAGGTAAAGGATGTCATCTGTGTGTATGCTAGTACTATTACCTTCAGAAGATCTTCCAGGTTTGAGTCTGTGCTCTGTCGGCTTCTTAGCACCATGCTAAACCTCACATTTCACTAGCTAAAATCTTGTCTGGAGTAAAATTTTCTGTGGCTGATGCACGTTTAGTTGTAGATGTCAGCAGGTCCCTATTCTGTTTTGGGGATATATTTTTGCAAGTGATAATCTTCTGTTTTGCCTCTGACACATACTTTCCTTCCAGCTGAATCTTCACCGTGAGGCTAACGACTTGAAAGAGATTTCTGTGTAGGAGTACAACTACTCCTTTTTTCATTTTCCCACTAGAAGCTGAACTAAAGAAAATGTCACCCACTTGTTCCCCCCATTTAAATTTCATACACTTTGGGTCATTCAGATAAGTATAAACTGCTACAGAACATCTGAGTGTCTTTGTATCAGATTTTTTCTTTTCAACTAGTGTGTTTCATCTTCAGATATTTTATATCAATTCCATTTAACTAAATGACAGTTTGAAAGAAGATGCAGCTTTCTTGTTTTTAACTGATTTTTTACTCTGCTTATTCTACTTTGCAATAGATAGATAAATCACCCTGCAAAAAGGAAAAGAAATTGCTGAAGAACACCAGCTGGGAAATAGTCCTACCAGACATGAGACTCAGGCCCTGCTAAGCAGAGGGACCTATGTGGAGTGTCTGTGTTGACATTCAACACCTATTTGTCTTGAGATACTGCTTTGCCTGTACCCAAAGACACTGGTGGTGTACTTTGTTTCTCTTGGCCTTTTCTCTTCTTATGAAATGCATTTCCTGATCACTGCTATTTCCCCATTTTTTCTTGGCAAAGTGCCTGGTTACTGCGGAATTTGCATGAGCCAGGATGTCCTCCTCTTCTCTCCTGCTGGGCTGGTGAAGCAGATATAATTGCTGTGATCCCTTTAGCTTGGTAATGGGACACTCAGCAGCTGTCAGCCTACACCTTTCCTTCTCTCCTCCTCAGTCCAGGGCAAGCTGGAGATTGAAAGACCTTTGTCTTTTTGGAAAGCATGTTGTGGCTTAGTGTTTCGGATATTGTTAAATGCAGATCAGCTGTGAGTTTATTCCGCCATCATGATTATCTCATATATAAGGCTTCTAACCAGCCCTTTTCTGCTTTTCCTTAAGCACGTAATGTGATCCACAGTGCCCTTGAAGCCAGTGCAACAGCTTCACTGACATCCCTGAGTATTGGGTTGGATCTTAGGTGCAGTATTTCTAACACTGCAAAATCCAGCCATACATTGCTTCTCACAACAACCTCCTGTTTCTGCTGAGAGGTGTGTTATGATACTATGAACCATTGTATGTATTTTTACGTTCTCTTGTGGACCTTCTTCAGCGAGAAACAGTGTTAGTCATGAAAGCAAGAGTAGTAGCATTAAAGAGAAAGGCACACATTGTTCATTAATGCAGGAAATGGAGAAAGAAATAATGTTCACCTTTTGGGTTAAGCCCAAAAGTGTAATGGTAGTACATTGGCATGAACTAACATAGATTTCCTCACTTCTCATTCACACAGCAGAATGTAGTATCATCAGTCATCTTCCACTTTAACCGGCATGTGAAACTAAATGTTTGTCTTTTTAGATTAAAAATACCTGTTACCACGTACGCCCATTTACCTTAATAAATTTCACAGAAATGAGACTCCACTATTCCACCCTAGGGATCAAAGAAATGTTGAGCCAATGCTAAAGTCTAAATGAATCATCTGTCTTCTTAGTGGCTTTTTCAAACTCTGTCCTTCTCTGCTGACAGGGAAAGTTGCTAAACTAGGGATAAACATGGAAGAATACCAGTTGTGACTAACGTCAACTGACAGGTTTTCATACTCCTGCCACAGAAGTTGAGTAAAGATCAGACTTTGTTGCTTACTGTCCTTCAAGGAGAGAAGCAAGGTTAAGGGATTTAAACATGGTATTTGAAATGTCCAAGTTCCCATTACTATAGAAAAATCCAAACACTTTGTCCAACCTTATCACTCTTGCTGATACTGGCTTCACTCATCTTGTTTTGAAAATTTTCACTTAGCCCAAGTCCTATAACTACAGAGGTGAACCCAGATCTGGTGTTTTCACAGTCAAGTCAAGTCTTTTCTTTCTTCCTGCTTTTCTTCAACCCTCCCTCCCTCTTAGGAACAAGGATATGGGGAGATTTACAATCTAGCTCTATTCGTTATGCCAGTAGCTAGAAGGCACTCAACTGACACATCTAATTTTCGGTTCCCATAGGACAGCTGTTGATACCCCAAGTTTGCTTTGTAGAAAAGATGAGTGTAAACTCAAAGGTCCTGGAATTTCACCCCATTCAGATGATTATTTTTTAACCTTCCCTTCCACCCCCACGTCTCCACAGACAACTGTTCTTACCACAAAGATAAATTATCAGGTTGACCCAGAAACTGAAAGCAGCCACTTTCACAGCTGAAGTCCCCAAAGAGGCAGTTACTTGGCCTTCTTTTAAGGAGCCAGTAGAAAGGACCAGATCCTTAGCTGTTATAAATCATCACATTCCACTGAAGTCAAAGGAACTGTATTTATTTATAACCACCCAGAAAATGATTCAGTATTTCTATTACTATGATGTTTATTCAAATTGTAAGTGTCTCAGCATTTTGGCCACAGAGCAGGACTCCACCCAACATGCTGTGTGCCTTGCCTTGAGACCTTAGACATAGGTAAAGCTTTGTAAGTTCTGATGTTGTCCTTTTGCAATAGGAATTCGAAACCTTTGAAATAATACATTTCTCTCCCTTCTCATTATCAGGCGAAACCCACTCCACTTCCACCTCATCGCAGATGCAATTGCCAAACAGATCCTGGCAACGCTGTTCCAGACATGGATGGTCCCTGCTGTGCGCATAGACTTCTATGATGCGGATGAGCTCAAGGTAAAAGACAGACATATATACTTCTGGTTTCATGTTGTCCCTTTTTTATTCATCTCTCTGAATTGGTAACTTGTGGGAGAACTGCTGACTAAAATATTCTCCCTAGCTAAAACTAATTCTAAGCACATGACTGTAACCCGTTACACTAGAAGATACTACATGGCTAAAACCAGGGCAGTTTCTCTGCTAATGGAGTCTGTTGTTTAGTAGCTTAGAGTTTTACTTGCTATCAAGAGGATTCTCGTTGCTCAGGTTGAATTGCATCTGATCACATCATGTTTTGCCAAGGATGCTTCTTTCTAGTAGCAATGGTGGACTCTTAAGCATCTTGTTCAATAAGCCTGTCTGTTACTGGAAACACTCAACTTCCTTGCATTCCTTAAGCATGGGTGTGTAACACCCTAAGCACACACACTGTGATGAGGTATCAGTATTACGTTTTGAAATAGCTACCTTTTTTACCTGGATGCCTTTTCAAAAGGAATGAATATGAAGAAAGGAGGGTTCCAAGGAGAAAAAAAATCACTTCCTCAAAGCATAAAGTAATTATCTTTTCATAGTTAGAAAGTTTAAATTAGATCACGGAGGCACAGCATTGAATTTGAGATGAACGTTTTTTAGCTGTGGAGGTAGAATGAAGTACTCAGATTTTAGCATTTGGAGTTGGTGTCAATAATTTGTATGACTTATCAGACTGTTCTGAACAGCACCCTGAAACAAGGCAAAAACAGAATATAGCAAATTGCCGTGCTGATTAAGGGGTAAATTTGAAGCACACCATGTTGTAGAATCTTGAGTACAAAAAGTTGTAGAAAGAGATGGAAAAGGGAAAAAATTATCCTTGAGAAAAATATTTTGTTTCTAGCTGTTTTTATTCTTTTATCGGTTCTTCTACATGAAGCTATAAGCTGATATCAACCTAATTAGCTAGAGACCTCCCTTCTGTTCTTTATAGCTTCATAGCAAGGAGGAAGTTTATTCTTATAAATCTTGTATGTGTCTATATTACGTATGCTTATCTGCGAAGTGTAGGGATTTACAGTGTTTAATTAGCTTCTCAGCTGGGCAAGACAGACCTCTTAGTGTTTTCCTTCTGGTCACTGGGGTATGGTCCAATGTAGTTATGTAAGTAATAACCAAGAGACCTTACTTCAGGGATCCCCAGCTTGCTGATTTATAGGTAAAACACTGTGCAGATATGAGGCTACAGAGCAAAGTCTTGTTTTGTCCCTCCATCTTCACTCAGCTTCAATTTTTATATGGCTGGTGACATAAAGCAACACTGGACTGTCTTGCATGTAACATATAGGCTTTAAATTGGGGAATACTTTCTTACTGGATGCAGGTATTGATGAATAAATACATCTTTCCAGGTCTGCCACTCTTGCTCATCATACTGCATACCAAGCGATTTCAGTAGCCGAAAAACACAGTATAAAGTAGTATTCAGCATAGGTGAATGTGACAGACACTGCCAAAGGACAGCAAAGACCTGTAAATACAAATGGAGTTTTAAAAAGACAGATATGATACTGGCTTATATCCAGATTATCCTGCAAGTTTTAGCAAAGACGACAGAGGAGCTGTTTACAGACAGCTGTAGGAGCTCATCTCATTTGTTTCCTACATAGCCTCTAGAGAAGATTTAATGATTGTTTTGGGTTCATGTATTTCACCTGTGCTCTTGGGAGCTATATTATGCTGTCCAGTGTTAGGAAAACATAGAGCTGATGCTGGAATGTTTGCTAGGAAGTCTGCCTTTCTCTAAAGTGATCTATGAATCCAGTGTTACAGTATATACTATGTTTCAGTTTTAATGACCCTCCATAGTTCTTTTTTAAACCTGTAATCAATGCCAATTGCTGACATTTAAAAGGGTTTAGACTGAACAATAGCTTGAGAATTTTCTGCTTAGCTTTCATTCACCAATGTTTCACTGTTTTGAAACACATTTTAGCTGCTACAGAAAACATTTAATTTCATGTTTGTTTTTTTTCCTTTTGGATAAGTATGAGCTTCCAGCCTCTTACTTCTACTGCAGCGGAAGCTGGCATGTTAGCTTAAGCCCTTAAATTCTGGGAGAAGTCCTGCTCCTGTTTAAACAGTAGATGGGAGCACATAATGTTAGGTCCTCCATAAATGGAGGATGGATGCTTTTTTGTTTTCAAGTAGCTGTTTAGAATTCAGGCAATTCTTTCCACTAGATTATTAATTTTTTAAAAGGCAAAATTTGGAGACTAAAATAGATGTACCAATGTTTCTTAACATATCCTGCAGTTCTTAAAATGCATGCTCTCTAGCTTAGAGCTAGACCAACTAGTGTCCTGAAGGAAGGTGTAGAAAATAAGGCTCTGCAGTAGGTGTTGTTTTCTCTCAGGTTTTAGAGGAGAACTGGGAAAATCTCACAGCCAGTGCTGCCTTAGGTGATTTCATATTAGAAATGTTGATGTAGTCTGCACACTCAGTCAAAATCAGTGGTGTGATCCAGAGAGCAAAACCAAGCTGGCATAATGCGTGGCATAAATATCACCTAACTTTAGGCATTTACTTAAGCATGAGATAAGTCACTCCTTAGCCACTTCCATCTGAACTGTGAAGACAGTTCACTAGGTTAGACGCTGACGTCATTTGGTCAGATAGATGGGCAAGGGCTAAGAGATTTAAGCAGGAAAATCAAATTTAATTCTTTAATTATAATTGTAGTGTAGCTGTCTCCCAGAGCTGTGCCTGTGTGCACTACCGATGCACTTAAGTTACTAATTCCCAGGGTGGTCCAGGAACTTCCAGGCTGGTTGTCTGCATACATAAGATAAAGGACTGGTCTGAGACAGCAGACCAAGCTGAAACTAGGTGATTGACTGAACTGCTGGACATCTGCACAAGAAGTGTTTGACAGATTGTTACAGAAGCTCTCCCAGTGCGAATTTCAGACAGTTCTTGAGATTTCCTAGGCAGTCTCTACTGGGCCTAGACCAATTTGTATGCTTAAATGTGTTGATTAGCATCCTGGGTGGAGAATCTGGTTGTCCTAGAGATTCCCAGACAGTTCCTGCTGCAAAACTAATCAATTGTGCAAGGGTAAGACAATCAATAGAAACACTTACTACCTGTGTAGAAACTGTCATGTAGGACAGTCTTTTGTACATTCTTAAGATATTTAAGAAATGTTTTGTATGTAGGTTAAAGTAATCTATAGTGATGGATTATGCATGTCCTGCAGTGGTCATGAAGGACCACAGACCAGCTGGATTGTAAAAATTGGACAGAACTGTGTTTTAGGGAGTCTCACCCAATCCAAATAAGATGCCTGTGGCAAAGACCCTTACTATGAAGACTCCCTTCACCATCCAGACAGCAATGAAGTGTCCTGTTTGACAAATTGTATTGTCCTTGCAGGAGTTACCCTAAGCCAATATCCCAATAATGTTAGCTTTTTCAGCATATGCTCTGTTTCTAAGTGTCTGTGCAACAGATGACACCAAAAGCAAATCAAATGCCATGAATATTTTTGCTACCAGTGGAAGCTTTTCAAATGAATGATACCATTGGTCGGGCTGTATGTATCATACGTTGCCATATACCGATTTTGGAACAATGTTCAACCAAATACTTTGCTGAACATGGGAGGGAGCTGACTGACAATTGGGAAGATGTGAGATGGTATGTGATGGAACAGATTGTTAGCTTGGTGTTAGTCGGATCAACTGCAGAGGGTAACAATGACAGCAGTGTTGACAAAGCCTTGAACAACAAAACTGGCCAGCATTCTCCTGTGTTCCACCATTGTTCTGGTCAAGCAGTTCCACTGGATGTTGCAGAAGCAGCCATCCATAACAATTTATTTTCCCAGGACTAATGACTGTCTACTAACTATCATGGATTATAACAGTTAGACTATATTTGCATTGCGCTGCATGCAGATTTTATATTGTTCAAGGGCAGTGCATGATTGTTTATTTTTTAAGTAGTTCCCTGTATGCCTCAGAGGCAGACATACAAAACTATGAAGCAGACCTACATTAGCTTCCTTCCTTTCTTTTCCACTTCATATGCAAGATCTAATTGGTATTAATGCAATACAGGATGTAAAATACAGCATCTGTTTATGTTTACATTCATTTATGCAGTGATAGGTATTCAGTTAAAGTGTTTCTACATCACTGCGGTTTTGGTCAAATACGGTCATATGTTATGGTGGTCTTGCAATGCTCCTGCATTTCACCAGCCTTTTGTCTGTTCTGTAAACTGGCCTACTGTACATGTCAGTGAAATAATAAGCATAGACTGATGTTTCTTCTTGCCCTTTCCCTTTCTCTTTTAAATATTAATTAAAAAAAAAAGATAAAATGCAATTTTAAGATTTTGAAAACCAAAGCCTATGATCAAAACACTATACAGATTTTCATAACTTGCATGGCTTAGTTTTACACTTGAATTTCCACATTATAATTCAGATTTTGTGCATTTACTAATGAACATGCTGAATACTAGAGACCTGAATTCTCAGGTGATCAGATATGCTTGTGGTTGTGACACAATGCTACCATGCTAAGAGCAGAGTCTTTTATCCATGGTTTTCAGTACAGATGACTAGACATTAATGGACCAGGTTTTGTAAGCCAAGATAATTTCCTTCAGACTACTTGGGAGGAAATTAGGAAATTTTCCACCAGGAAACACACAGCAATTCAAATTCCCCAGCACAGTGGAACCTTTGTGAAGTGGTCAGAATCTGTCCGTGCAGACTGAGTAGCGTAAGTAGTACTTCCTCTGCCCTCCCAGTCCCTCTTCTGCACCAAAAAAAGCCATGCAACATTACAAATTAAAAATAGATGTGTTTCCATTGTTATTCACACCCAGAATATGAAAAAAATAATTTTATGTAAAATCACACTGGGTTTTAAAATTTCTGCCTATTCAAGACAGGCAGTAATGAAAGAAGTGCTGTGGAAATTGGTGAGGCTAGTCAGAAATTGGTCATGAGAATGGGAGTCATGGTGCCATTAGTGGCTTCCAGCAGTTGTCATCTGCTTAGTGACAGCTAGCTTTCATGAGCAGCCTCACCTCAGACTTTTTCTGTGGAGGGAGGCAAGATACAAAAGGCTCAGTAGCTTTCTGTAGTTTTTTGTGTAATTTCTGCTTGGATTTACAAATGTTGTCAGTTAAATCAAGACTTGGAACTGTAAGAATTTGGTATACTGGGATGAAGCCCAGTGTGATGCAAGAAGGTGCAGTACTTCCTGGGCCTCTTTCAAGGGTCCCAGTCTGCCTACTCAGTTATATTGTGCAATGATTCTACTGCACAACTGGCTATTCCCAAAGAAAGCCTTATGCCTGGCTTTATAAACCTTTATACTTTCCTACTGTTGCTGCTGTTCTGGAAACATTGGAGTTCTTTGTTAATTTTATGACTTATATCTAACTGTTGTGGGCTTCTCTGTAGCTCCACTTTTTTCTTGATTCTAGGGAAAAGCAATACAGTATGTTCGACCTCCACCAGGAGGCCAGGGTAGCTGTTCTTTGTAATATATGTGAAGTAAGGAGTAAGGAGCCGACTCTCTTCCACTGCCATCACCCATATTTGTATCATAGTAGCTGACCATGACATTTTAATAGCAAGGATTCCTGTTTGGCATTCAGCTTCTTAAACATCACGCTTATTGCAGTGCTGCACCTCCAGGGAAGGCTATTTTAGCAGAGAATGAGAAAAAGATGAGTAACTGCACATGAGATTTTCCAAAAATTGTTCAGTTTGACAAAAATTATCCAATGTTCCCTGGAAAAAAAAGAAGTTAAAAACACACAGTGCCTCAAACTGACTGCTGCAACTATTGTTTGTACTATGCAACCCCATTACAGCAACTGCTTTCTCAGAACGTTATTATCCATCCATGAGAAAGTAAAGCATTTTGCTGTCCTAACCTTGGACATATGGAAATTATTTAACACTTTGATCCGCATAAGGGGTATAGGTTGTATATCCCCTGTACTTGCTGGGGAGAGTTAATGATCATCCTGTGTTCCAGCACAATTTCTTTTCTTGGCACTAACAGAGAAAAAGCTAGGAAGACATATAATGGCTATGGTCTTAGGTCTTAATGGCTTTTCACTTGCTCATAAGGATACCTCCCTGTCATAGGGCATTCAATTACTGATAGAAGAACAGCAGTGACTGTTCAAGGCATTCTTATTCAGGACTGGTATTGATGTGAGCATCTTATGAAAATGTGTAATGATCCTTGCTTTTAGATTTACAAAGAACCAAAGTGTATATATTTCTACGTCTGATTGATAAGCTGAAAAATGATAGCAGGCTGGGAGGGCTCCAGGAATATCCTTGATTCACCATCAGGGAGCTGGAATTGTTAGAATTCATCATTTGTAAAGTACTTGGCATTGGGTTGTTTGTGAGAAACAACTGGAATTCAGGGAATTGTTGCACGATAGTTCAGATGTGAGCTCCTTCCCACAGAGCAGTCCAGCAGGCAGTGTAGGCAGAAAGTATTCTGAAGGACTAGGGAGAAAATGGTCATTCTTCTGGTGAAAAATGATGTTCATCTTACCTGAGCATACCTCTTTGTATGACACTTTTTCACAGCACTAGAAATGGCATGCCATGCTGTGCATCTGATGTAGCACAAGCACACGGTGAAGTCACTCTTCTCATAGGTCTTCTGAAACCATCTCAGCCCAGGTAAGGGCATTCGGGCTGATTTGGAGTTTGAGTACTTGCTTCAAAGGGGAGGTATATAATAAGGTTATTAATTAGATGCCACTGATGGTACCTCCTTTTGAGTCAACTGGTTATGAGAACATTTGAATTTCTAAATGGAGCAATTTTCTTTCTGTTAATGGAGATAACACTTTCCAGATCAAACTGACTTAATCCTGCAAAAGCTTCATTTTTTGAGGGTAAGATGATGGTGTCTAGGTCTCACCCTTTCAGCAACAAAGATGAAAACTCAGCAGTGTTTTGATCCCCTGATAATTTTACCGTATACTGTTACATTACTTCAGGTGTGACCCCTTTCACAGTTGAATGGATTCCACAGTTTTTAGCTGATACAGCTGAAAGCCTTTATAAAATGGTTCCAGCTGTACTGTTTTAATCAGCCATTTAGGATCTGTGTTCACGTGTCTATGTGACTGCATTTTTATCTGATGGTCCTTAGGGTGAAACTACAAGATTACATGGAATTGGGGTGACACTGGTAGCCTTAGCCCTCACATCAAAAGTTTCAAGAAGTGCAAGAGATACATGCCTGCTACATGGACACTTTCTTTAAACACCACTCATGCAAATTCACTGTTAAATATTTGACCAATATTTAACCAGAACCTAGGCAAGAAGCTGAACTGGTATCATGGACATCAAGCCCAATATTTCTTGCTTTGGAGGAGCCCAGCTTTCCCAATAATGTCTTTATTTTCTTCAGATTTTTTCTCTAGTTAGTGCTACATTGTTTGAGAGACATCTCTTTCTAGTAACAAAGAAGAAGAATGCTTTTTTTTTCCCCTTGCTACATTCAGTGCTTCTTATACTTGGTTATTGTTAGTATTGCTTGTTCATAATTGTAATACATTTTATCCTTTATTATCCTTTTTATCCCAGATGTATTCTTGGAGCTTTTTAGACTCCAGAATTTTTGATCTATTACAATACTTACCATTGTAGAAAAGAACTACTTCATGTAATTTTTGTTCTCTTGAAGCAATAATTGTGATATAAGAAGTTCCCACTCACCTGGCCTCCAACTCTGCAGGATGGAGGATGATTTGTTTTCCTGCAAATTCTTTGCTTTTGCTGAAAATAAGAGAACTAATAGTTCTTTATGGGAAATGGCATTTCCACAAGTTGGATGTCTGTTCTACCCACTAATGGCCTCTTTCTTGGTGCAGCATTTTCAGCTGTTGAAGTTTCACCATTCTTGCTCTGAAGGTAGAAACAGTATGTATTAGGTCTGGAGAGAGGTGATTTTACTGGTGACATGCTGGCTAGCAGCTAGTTATTTCCTTCTGAACAGAAGGATGAATCCTTTTTTCTTGTATGTATTTGGTATGTTTTGATATCATATTAGGATGTCAGAGGTCTAGTGGAAGCTGCATTCCCACATCCTTTCCACAAATCATCACCTTCCACAAGTCTATTGTTGAGTCCTTCCCTCAAGATTTTTAGGTTTTGATTAGGGATTTTTTTGCACATGATAACTAATATTTTGGACCTGTAGTCTCCTGCCAGGTATTACTTGGTTAATAATAGTCACTGTTCTGCTACCTTCTTTCATCATCCTTAAAAAAAAGGACTCTTGCACAAAATCCAGTAAGGAAAAAAATCCCACTTCAGATACATTTTTGTCACGGAGATGAAGCTATTGTCTATCAACATAACATGTGTTTATGCAGGAGATAGTGTTTTTTATCCTGGACAGTGCATCTTGATGACACCTGTTTAATATCCTGACATCATGCAAAATACAGATTGGATGCCTCTGGACTTTGACCACAAGGGCTACATGGAAATTGCCAGAATATATAATGGCTGCAGCTAATGTGCATGTATTTGCATAGTTACTAAAATTAAAAAGCTGGCAATGATAGTATTTTCTTGGATTTGTATCTTCCCTGATGGATTAGTACAAAGAGCTTGTTGATTGAGTTCACTAGCAATTAAAGCGTGCAATTGATCTTTCTTATCTTTCCATACAGGTGAAGTGAGAAGGGCAGCCACGAGTTGCTTTTGACCACTGGCCAAATTCTAGCCAGATCTACCTGTCAGTCAGCTTTTAACAGAAAGCTCTGGCTTCCTGACATTTTATCTAGTCCAGCTTGTGTGTCTCTTTTTCATTCATTCACTGACAGGAAGGAATTTTAAAAAAAAAAGGCTTTGTGTTACCTACTAGGAAAGACCTGCACTTTTGCCTCTGCTGGAGAGGTAGTACTGGGAGGCTGGTGTTTGGTTTATTCTCACTGACCTCTCTCAGGATGCTCTGACTCTTCCAGGTCCTCCACCTTTGACTGGCACACTGAAAAACAGCTGGACTTGAGGCCAAAGACCCCAAAGGAACAAGAAATAGCACTGAGATTGGCCAGACTTTTCTATTCTGGAGTCTCATCTTGCACAAATGAATACAGAAAACCAAAGAGGGCATTCAGCATTTTGGAGATAGCAAGAGAACAGTGGAGGAAATTAAGAATGTCTCAGATGAGAGCAAAGAAAAGGGCTCAGAGTCAAATGGAAGCTGGCCTTTTGGTTTTGGTGGGGCTGAGCCAGGAGGGAGGAATGGAAACCTTGTGGAGGAAAGACAGCAGAAAACCTAAGGGGAGGGAGATAATCCTCGATGATCCCAGGAGATGAATTACTATTTGGTTATTTCTTTTCTGAAGAAGCTGTATGGCTGAATATCCTATTACCTAAATGGCAGAGACGAAAGAACATTCATTTTACTTTATATAGCAGTCTGCAGTTTCATCTCTATAAAGCATGTTGGTTCCAAACACAGGGCGTGGCTTAACTCATGGCACCCTCATGAGTTAACCAGTTAATTTTGTTATTAAGGAAGTTGTTTTGAAGAAGCATTCTTAAATCAGGTTTTTCCCACTTGTCTGCCCTTTGTGTATATGTACGTATTGGTGAGAGATTTGGAAAGAAAAAGAAAGAAAAAAAGAAAAACAAGCATCAGCATCAGTCAGACTATGTTACAGACTTTGCTACAGAGATGAGAATTAATTTTCAATTTTTCTCCTTTGCTGTATGCTGATGCTGATTTGGGAGGTTTTGTTTGTTCTGCCTTTTTAATATCTAATCTTCCTTTCAGTTGTGGCTTGCTCCACAGTTTCTGCATTTGCTCTACATCATCCAGGAACCAGAGGTTCAGATAATCATCCATTTCTATCTCAACCTTCTTGCTCACCGCTATTTGTATCCAGACTTGTTGCATGTATGTGTGGAAGATATCATCTGTTCATAAAGCAAGAGATGAGGCAGAATTCTATTAAAGTCACCAGTGCTTCTGTGATGAGTAAGAACAACAGCAGCAAAGGCCAGCAGAAATAGAAAAATAAATTTAGCAAAAATGTATAAATTCCCATCTCCTTACAATTGTTTCTCAGTGTGATTTTTTTTTTTAAGTACTTGGGCACCAGAAATTTTGTATCTAGAAAAGTTCCCCAGCTTTGCTGGATTCCTGGTTTCCTTGACAACCATTCATATAAATAGTAAGGACCTGTTATGGGGGGGAATATCAGTGTAACAGAAACCTGTGAATCACACAGGGAAAAATTAAATTCAAGATTGAAGTTACAAATTATCCATCAAAAATTAACAGAAGAATCTGTTTTCATTTAAATAAGGCTCTTCTGTTAATGTTTGCTGGGTATCTGACAAGGATGGAGCAAAGGCAGTGATTTTCCAAAGGTGAGATGCAAGGAGATTCCTTTTGGCATTCCTCCTGAGGAAGCTATTACAAGTGGCAGTCACCTTCTTCCCAGGCTCTTTGGTCACTCAGACTTGGTCTCTCTCTCTCTCGCTTATTTTTAAAATTATTTGTAAAAAAGAAATACAGTGCATGAAAGACAGGCATGAATGTTACCCAAGAGTGAGAAAGGGGATCAGCCATATTTCCCTGGAAAGAGTTTAGGTATTGTGAGGTACAGTCAATGTGAAATGGGAAGGATTATCCTGAAACTAACCCTGATCCGTGCTAGTGCTGCTGGAATTGTGACTCAATTTTCATGAATGTGAGAAGAGGTATGGCAAAAATTCACAGCAGGATGAAGTTCTTCCCGTGTGAAATCGAAAAACAATGATGAGAAAAACTGTGCATCAAGAAAAGTTCCTGTCCTGTGCCAGCAATATGATACTGTTTGCTTTCCCCCTCTTTTTATGCTTTGTGTTGCAAAAAAAAAAAAATTACTAATATGATTGTCATTAAAATGGTGACAGTATTTTCCTCCAGTTTAGAAGCAACATGAAAGCCCCAGTTCTATTAGCTTTGTCTTAAATAAAGGTCACATGGTGAAAAAAAAAATTACCTTGCCACTTCAAATGTTCATAGAAGCAGCAAAGCACTAAACAAGTAATGAAAAAGCTGTGAAAACAAGTTATCAACTGTGTCTAGGAAGTTACTTATCCAATCTGAGAAAATAACAATTTTTTTGTTATCTGATGCACACATCAGAATTTCCAGGGCTGTTTCCCATGCCTGGGCCATTTGTAAGGGCTGCCTGAAGCCAGCAGCTACCAAAGAATTTGGATGGTCTTCCTTCACAGACATCCATCCAGCTGTAAGTTCTTGCACCATGTAGATTGCACTGGTTTTCAGACCAGTGTCAGATACAATTCAGATACAATTTGTGCAGATCTTCAATGCTCTTAATGATTGTGCTGTGGCCTGGAAGTTTAGTTTTGTTTTGTTTTGTTTTGCTTTGCTTTGTCTGCTTTTTTTCAAGATCCTGAAGTTACTTTTATCACCTGACTGATACAAATTTTCAGGAATATGGTGCCTTTGTTGAAGTTGGTGAGAGCAAGTAGATGCTGAATGCTTTTGGAAATACAAGCCTCCATGAAGTCATTCATTACAAAGCCTAATTCACATTTCTCTTTATTTCAGTCAGTATATTCTAGATGTCAGATATTTTTTATAGCAAAACCTGGCATGAAGGCTCTAGGGAGGGAGAGTTACTTACAGACTGCCTTTTCAACTTCCCCCAGCCTTTTCTGTTTTCTGACTCCTATTTGCTGCCGGCTGTTTCCCCACCACTGTGAATCTGCAGCTGTTAAGTCTGGGTGGCAGTGGGATTTGGGTCTGTTTGATCCCATTTATTAGCCCACCTCTGAGAGGAGTGTGCGCAAGTGGCACCTTCTGCCTCCACACATGCATCAACCCAGCCAGTCTGACCTTCAGGCTTTTGCAAGATACTGGCCTTAGTGGTGCTTTTGTGAAGTCAGCTGAGCATAAAAGGGTGTCTTTTATTTGGAGTGGGGATGGGAATATTATGTCATAGCTGAGGATTATTTTGATTGATTTTTTTCCAGGCATATCTAGGAAGATGCAGTGAATGTAGTGAGAAAATCAATACAGTATTGAAGGTTGCATTTTCCAGTGTAAAGTGGTTAAGGACATGCTTCCAGGGAAAACAATTCATCAGCCAAACTTCCCTCATCTTACCATACTGAACAGGAAGCATTTTTTCTAGCTCCGTGTGTGCTACGGTGCTACATATGCTGTGGGACAATGAGGATTTCTGTTAAGAAAATGGAAAAAAAATATTTAACAGGCAAGAGGGTCTGACAGGAACCTCATGAAGTTCAACAAGGAGAAGTGCAAAGTCTTGCACCTGGGAACTAACCTATGCACCAGTATATGCTGGGGGCCACACAACTGGAAAGCAGCTTGACAGAAAAGCACCTGGGCATCCTGGTGTACAGTAGGCTGAACGTGAGCCAGCAGTGTGCCCTTGCAACAAAGAAGGATAATGATAACCTTGGCTGCATTCAACAAAGTATTGCCAGCAGGTCAAGGGAGGCCATCCTTCCCCTCTACTCAGCACTGGTAAACCATACCTGGAGTGCTGGGTCCGGTTCTGGGCTCCTCGGTACAAGAGAGACATGGAGATAGCGGAGAGGATCCAGCCAAGGGCCACAGAGATGATGAAGGGACTGGAGCATCTTACATACAAGGAAAGGCTGAGAGAGCTGGAACTGCTTATCCTGGAGAAGAGAAGGCTCAGGGGGGATTTCATCAATGTATATAAGTACTTGAAGTGAGGGTGCAAAGAAGACAAAGCCAGGCTCTTTTCAGAGGTACCCAGTGACAGAACAAGGGGCGATGGGCACAAACTGAAACACAGGAGGTTCCCTCTGAACATCAGAAAACACTTTTTTAGTGTGAGGGTGACTGAGCACTGGCACAGGTTGCCCAAGGAGATTGTGGAGTCTCCATCCTTGGAGATACGCAAAAGTCACCTGGACACTGTCCTAGGCAACCAGATCTAGGTGGCCCTGCTTTAGCAGGGGGGGTCAGACCAGGTGACCTCCAGAGGTCCCTTCCAACCTCAACCATTCTGTGGTTCTGTGATGCTGTATGGACTGCAACCTATTCATCAGGAAGTGTCAGGATAGATTTTCTCTGGTAAGGAGGTAATCAGACTCTTGAGTGCTTTGTTTCGTGGTACTGCTATACCCGCCCCGCCCCAGTCCAAGAGGCACATAGCAAGCCACATTAAGTTTTCTGTCGACCTCCAGTACTTAAGGGAAGATGGAAACTAATGAGAGAAACATGTACAGTCCTACAGAATCTTAGTTTGGCTTTCCTGTACTTCTATGCTTGCTACTGTTTTTGTGCTCCAGTCTGTGTATACATAAACCAGCACTAAGGTAAGACAGCAAATACATTCTCTCTTCTCTTGTGCTTCACCTTACTGCTCTGCTTATCATAATTTTAGTAATGTAGCAAAGAGAAAGGTGAGTGCAAAGTCATCTTTGCAAACAAAATACCTTAGCCTGTAAGACTGATGACCTTTAAGAGCATGAGGTTTAAATAGAAAGGTAATAATAACTGAATTTAATTAATTGGGCTTTTGGCAAATACAAAACTGTATCTCATCCTGGCACATAACTTCAAAGTACATTTTTCTCCTCACTCAACCAGAGCACTTGCCCTATTCTTTTCCACACTTATGCTCATGACTGGCACCCATCCCTGCACCCTGCTTCCCACATTCATCTTTCTAAGAGCTGTTTTCTTTGGTTTTATCCCGTTGAGAATCAGGTGGCAGTTGTTAATAAATGCAAAGTAAGACATGTAAGAAAAAAGAATCCTAACTTTATGGGTACAGTGATGGCTTCTGAATTAGCCATGATTACTCAGGGAAACAAGTTTGCTGTTCTGGTAGTTCTGTGTAAACAAATGTGACCAAAATTAAATTGGTAGATAGCTGGTCGAAACAACCAGGAGTTGTAAATAAGCTGTGGCACTCTTTGCTGCAGGATGTTGGGGTTGCCAAAAACTTAACAGGACTTCAAAAATCTACCAAATTCGCAGATGAAAAAATCCATCAAAAGCTGTTAATGAAAAAAATACCACCTCTATCTCCAAAATTTGGTGCAAATTACCAGAGGATAGGTGTATATATGGGGTGGTATCGCTTTAGAATTGCGATGGTTTTATATTTTTCAGTAGGCACCTGCCACCATTAACTATCAGATGCCAGCTACTGAGCTCGATGGACTTTTGATCTGACATGATATAGGCACCCATAAGTTGTTGGTCCTTTCCTGTTGGTCACTGTTCCCACTCTCATTCTGTTCATGTTGGTAGTTCTTTCCAAATTTGCTCTCTGCTAAGTCTGCAACACTGAGTCTCCATCCATTTCAAAGAGGCTCAAGATACCTGCCCGTGTACAGATTTCACTTACAGCTACAGAGCAATCAGTATTCACCTGGGAAGCCTGGGCAAATTTTCCCATCACCTGTTTATGAGTCAAAGAGTTGAAGTCTGGCTGCATATATTTGTCATGACTTGGTAGAAGAGTTGTGCTTTTTGATCTCAATATGTGGGCAGCCAGACTCAATTGTTTTTAAGAATAAAAATACCTAAATACTTGGGAGTGTAGTTACTATATAATTGATTCACAAAGAAGGAGGCCGCTGTTTTCCCCCTCTGCGTCACAGAAACAGGGAAGCTTGATTTTAAGCTGTATGTCTATATTAGACTTCTCTCCTTAAAAAGGGCTCTTCTGCTAACTGTAATGAACATTTATACAATGGTAGCAAATGTGAAAAAGCTGAGTTAGGCTCTGTATAGCCACTGTGTTCTAGCCAGCTTTTCCCAGAGGTAGTCAGAGCACAGTTAGGGAAGACAGCTCACCGGTAAAGTATCCCTGGACATGGAGACTGTTCCTCCCACTTCTCTGGCATTTAGCAGAGTGATCAGTTGTGTACAGCATGCAGACTCATGGGCATATAATTTCTATAATCATAGCTGGAAGCACTGAATAATTTAGATAATTTAGTGTATTTTCAGTCTTCAATTATGGAAAGAATAAAGATGGTTCCGATGAAAGATTTTTAGTGAGAAGATATTATTTCACTTAGCTTACTTAAAAGAATCACTGTCAGCACCAGCTAAATGCCTGCCTTTCCTCTCATGAGCAAAAGTCCAGGTCTGGAGAGCTAGAGATCCAAGGTGTGCAGTTTCTTGTTAACTGAGAATTATACAAATGGCAAAGTATGTCACACTATTTTGTTTCACTTTCCTCTTTTACTAACTCTATTTTTTTCTGTTCCTGACATATCTTCTAGGAATATTTGTTCTCTGAAGGCAACTTTAATCTACCTTGTAAAGCAAATGACTCACAAACATTCCATACATGGGCCATTTTAACTATGCGAGAGAAAAAAAAGCATTAAGACTTACAGAAAATATTTAGACAATATTTAGATAAATGAAGTGACTAAATGTTACCAGTTATATCAAAGTGGACAGCTTGGAGGTTGCAGAATTTTGCAAGAGTTTGTGCATAGGCCACCTTAGTTATCTCCAACTGGCACTTCTTAACTACTAAGCACCTCTTCAACCATGGTGTTCTTGTATTTATTTTAGTAAGACTATATGTAATACCCAGAGAGAGTGAGCCTTCACAGTGCCATTGTGTAGCACAAGGAGTTTTCCTTGGCATAAATTTGGAGTGGTTACATTATTCATTAATAGCAAAGCCATAAAGAAATTATGCTGGGGACTAATTAGGACCCCTGTTTATGTCTTCTTCAACTCTGCATCAGAGAAAACTTCATATATATTGAACCGTTTTGACAGGTGACTTTCAAGCTTCAACATATGCTCAACTCAAACACGTGCTAGCCAGCTGTAATGGACCTTTTCGAATAGGGACTGCTCCTTTAATTTTCAAAAGCGATCCTTGCAAACATCAGGCTTCAGGATGGCAGGCTTTTGGGTTCTGTGTGCCAGATCAGAAGGAACAGCCAGGCAAGGATCTCCTCCCTACAGTGATACATGGCAGTGGTGTTAGATACTGGAAATCCTGAGAGCAAAGTGAGTAATCGGTCCTTGAAGGTGACTTTTACTTTTCCAGCCACCTTTTACCTTCCCTGCTTGTCTCAGGCTATCCATGTGACATCTGAACCCCTGACTTATTAAGCTTATTTGCATAAGCATATTAGGAGTTATTCTGGAGCAATATTGAATTTGGACTAATTAAGTGAACGACATGCCATCCAAAATTAATAACATAGGGTTGGGTAATAATAAAAGCAAGCTCATGTCTGTAAAATTACTGTAACCCTTTTACCATGTCAGTAGGACTGCAGCACTGATCTCCATGGCTGGCCAAGCACAAAGACGTCAAGTAGCAGGTTCAGAATGAGATGCAGAGTTTGGGGAAGCAGGGTAAATACTGCTTTGCTGACACCTTGATGTGGTGGTCCCTTCCTAGGGCCATCATGTGAGAGAGCTAGGACCGCAGCTAGAGCTTTGAGGGTCTGAATTTGAAACAATCTCTGTTACACACATAGAAGACATTCCTGGGGAGCATTGAGATTCATTTTTATGCAACTAGAGACTTAGTATTGGTATATATGTGGCAGACAAAAACTAGATTTCTGTTCTAAGCACCATACAAATTACAGATAGAGCAAGCAAGAAAGAATGAAATAAGAATGATGACTCTGTAGACCCATAAATTAAACCACACTGTGTGTTACTCACTGTCTCATTTCTTTCACAGTGGTTTATATGAATGTCCTAGGATTCCTTACTTACACTACTTTTGGCATTCTACAGTGCAAATCCTAGAGACCACAAGTACATCATACATGTGTAGGTGACAATGTCAGCCAGATTGTATATTCATGTGATTACATATGAACTACATGCACAGACGAGGGACCATGCAAATGGATTTCCAGGATGAGATACTTTCCAAAAAAAACTTCACACTTCAGTTTGCCCTTTACGTTTTGGGTTTGTTTTAAGATAACCTGCTTTTCCTGCCTGTCGCCTTAAAATTTTGCCTTTCTCCTTCAAGATTTGTTCTAGTAGCCTCAGTGTTTTTAATGAGCTTAGCAGTGTGAGAAAGCTCTGCCCTGGTACAGGAACCCTGAGAATACAAAAGAAAGTTGTGTGCCATTTTAAAGGGAAAAGAGCAGGTCAGCTTACCTCGGCAGAAGCCTTTTACTTTATATTCAAAAGGAAATGCACTCTAAGCAGCTATTACTAGCCTTTCTTCAGCCACTCTTCCAATGTCCAAATAAAGTTTAGGAACCCATTCTATTATGGGAAGGTTTTCTTGAAGGATTTTGGAGGAAATGAGCTCTTCTGTGCAAAAGCTGTTTCACATAATAAACTTCACAATGCCAATGAATAGATATGAGACAGTTAAACAACAGAATAAATATCAGTTTTATGAATGCATCTAGTTTCTGCCTACTTTCTCTGAAGTATAACATGCCAAGACAAATCCTGAAATCTGTCTCAGTCAGGTCCCCTGTAGAAAAAATACTAATTGAAGTTAATGGGAGCATAACTTAGGGGAAAACTTAAAATCAGGGAATTGTGGTGCATGCCTTTTAAAATATTAAACAGGAGGATTTTCAGATAGGGCAATAGGAACTTTTCAAAAACTTCTGTAGCCCACTTTCAGCAGTGGCTTTTGATATTTGAGAACTTGAGTCTCATAGAAAAAAAATTAAACATAGCTCATGGAACATCCTGGTGCCAATGAAATTGTGTTTAGTCTCCCAACTTATTTTAGAAGCTGTAGAAATATTCTGTTTAGCCCTTACTGAAGAAATGTAAATATTAATGTAAATATTTGCATTTGCCTCTTCAATAAATAACAAACAAGAAAACAGTGGCTAAAAATGTTCTCTCACTTTCTCCATTTTAGAGCATGTCTGTGTGATGTCACTAGTTATAAGTAAGATGTAAGGCTTCAGGAAAATAAGAGTTTGTAAGAAACAATTTTTTTCCAATTTTCTGGCCCGTTGTTCCAAATGACTGGCCCTTTGAAATTCTGACCTCCAAATCTGTAAGAAATAAAAAGAAAAAACATTATGTTTGTTACTTCTGCTTCAGAGTCAGAAAATTCTGGGAATGACAAACACAAAAGTTTTTGTTACTTTTGAAAAATGAAAGCAATGTACAATACACGTGAGGTTTTGGATTAAAATTATATTTCAATTTTATCAGGATACATGGATGTCTCAAAAGGGATTGTACCAGGTTGGAAAGGTTCAACTGATTTTAATTATATTGTGTAAAGTGATTGCCTCAAAGAAATTTTTTTTTCCTAAGCTTTTAGAAACTTCAGCATATTTCAGAGTTTCTGAAGTTAATTTAAAAGTAGGATTTTAGATTACTGTTTCCACCTGACATTTTATGGTGTTGTATTGCTGGTACTCAGAGATCTTCCACTATTACAAAAAACTAGTGTCAGGAAGACTTTCTCTCTCTAATGAAGATTATTTTTTCTTCCTCTTTCCCACGACTCATTTCCTGTCAGTCGGAAGTCTCTTGGATCCCCAACAAACACTACTCTGGGATTTACGGGCTGATGAAGTTGGTCCTGACTAAGACTCTACCTTCCAATCTGGAGCGAGTCATTGTCCTCGACACAGACATAACATTTGCCACTGACATTGCTGAGCTATGGGCCGTCTTTCACAAGTTCAAAGGTATTCTAATGATTTTTTTACTGTCTTTATTTGTGGGGGAGGGAGAATGGTAAAGCAAACAGTACCATGGAGGTAAAAGGGTTATCTAAGATTTGTTTCCACTCTTTTGGACTTTGCTGTTTGAATATAATTCTTCTAATTGTGAGCTCTTTCCTCAACAGTTCCATATAGAATTATTGACAACACTGATTATCTATGTAGTTTGTTTCACTGGTCTGATTATTTGGGACAGGTGAGAATTTGACAGTAGATTGATAAAGAATTATAAGGATGCTGTAGTGACCTACCATTCAATACTTGGAAAGACTTGTTTTGTATTACTTTTTATTAATAAAACCTAATTATTACTTTCAGTACAACTTTACCATGTTACCAGTGAAAATGAATGAAGTTGGGATCATACTTGTACGGGGGAGGAGGATGAGGGGGGCAGATTTATACATGCAAATAGGAATGAGTTACTGCTTCCTCCTCTTAATGAGTTGATAAAGGGTTCTGGATTTGAAGTATCCACCTAAAGTAGTTTTCTCTATCTATACCTATTTCCCACAGCTCCTTGAAAAAATCCTTGATAGTTTGACCAAGAAAGGACACTTTCAGAGTAACTGTGTAAGGAGATGATCACAAAAAGGTTCCCCACTACCCTGTTACAAATCAGAGCATTTTCCTGGCTAACACACTGCAAAAACTATTTAATTCTCCCAGGCTCCAGTGTTGACAGCTTTTCAGAGTCAGAGACATGCCCTATTGTTCTCCTCTTGCCCTCAGAATATATATTGGACTGCTGGTAAGTGCAGAGGCATTCCAGTATCCTAGTTTGTAGGTTTACAGCCCCATAAAAGTGTAGCCTTGATGCATATCATCAGCTCTGTTAAAATCACCTCAAGCTAAGTCAGCCTAAGCAAATGAGACTATTTATTTACAGAAGCCAAAATAAACTACTCTGTTAGAAAGGCAACAGAAAAAAGAGCACATATACTGTACTTATCCCATGCTGAAATCCACAATGCCTCTTTGTCTCTCCCAGTACCCAGGAAATGGGCAGGGTCTATTATCTTCAGCTCTACTGCCAAGGACTGGGTGCTAGTACTTGCTTCTCAGTGCATTTGTTTCCCTTCTCTGCTCTGGATACATTGATGTCCCTTCAGCAGGCCAGAAGCAATGACCTGCTTTCTTAACTAAACTATTCACAAACCTGCTTCATTAAGGAATATAAAGTTTTTCCTCCTCTTCAGGTATTGTTCAGACCTCTTCACCAAGCCT